>NW_007517178.1:0-238 GCF_000475195.1 Diaphorina citri
ATATGACCTTTTCCACTGTGTGATAGCCAGGAAGAGATTCTGTGATCTATTTATTCTATGCTAAGGTGTCTTACCTGGTCTCGGCCCTTGTCTCCGACAATGACAAACATTGTCCTGTGCCCTGTAATAACTCCATTCTCAATCAGCACTCGGATTCTGTTGTCAATCTTCTTCCTCACCATTGTCTAGTTGCTAGTTCTGGGTATAATTTATTTTAAATAAAACTACTAGCAAACAC
>NW_007517179.1:0-238 GCF_000475195.1 Diaphorina citri
GTCCTATCAAAGACATTAGGTGCAAGTACCCAGAAGTCTTGCCAGAACCACCCAGTAGATTTGTCTGAAAAATTATTGTAACTTTATTATTATTACATTGTTTTAGTTTCTTCAAGAGTTGCATTTTTTTTCCTCCTCCTCCTCCTCCTCCTCCTCCTTTCTCTTTTTCTTTTTGCTCGAATGAGTTATGCAAGTTGCATTATTTGATTACTGTTTTTTTTTTTTTTTTTTTTTAAAG
>NW_007517180.1:0-238 GCF_000475195.1 Diaphorina citri
TTTTCATGTTTCTCATATTTCTTAATGCGAGATTTTTCTCTCAAAGTCGTTTCTTCAACAGCCGAGTTTCTGAGTTGCATGCCTGAGTATTGGAATACTTTGAATAGTTGCTGGAAGAAGAAGGAAAAAATCACAGAAACTTGCCTAAAAAAATCTCATTTTAGAAGGAAAAGATCGGAAAAAATTCGTCTATTCTTTTTTCGGTCCCAAGGATAGGTAACCCACTATAACTATAAAG
>NW_007517181.1:0-238 GCF_000475195.1 Diaphorina citri
TGGTTTTAATAATACAGCAGTTCCTCTTAGTCTTGTATTTTGTGTATTTCTTTGAACAGTTGAGAAAGCATTAGTTTTGCTTAGGAAATATAGTAATTTATGAATATAAAGTAAGTCAATGTTGAAAACTTCACACATTTAGAATTGGAATAACTGATGGACCTGCTACATATTATTATTGGTGGAGATGACAAAACTACAAATTTAAAATTGGAATAACTGATGAACCTGCTACATA
>NW_007517182.1:0-238 GCF_000475195.1 Diaphorina citri
TTGCAGTCCCTCATCCACTTGGTGATAAGAGTTACAATTTTACAATACTTGTCATTCAGATGCTGCTGGGTTAAGAACAGCAGAAATTTTTTCCAGACTTTAGACCTAGATGCCAGGCAGTTATTACCTTAGGGCCCATGGTGACAGCTACAGCATCAGCTAAAATGTCAACTCCTTGCAACATTAATCCCCTCACTTCAGGTCCAAATCGGACATCTTTGGCATAAGCTCTACGGAG
>NW_007517183.1:0-238 GCF_000475195.1 Diaphorina citri
GGAGGAAGGAAGAGAGAGAGAGAGAGAGGGCAGAGTGAGATAGAGATAGAGAGAGAGAGGGCAGAGTGAGATAGAGATTGATTGATTGATTGATTGATTGATTGATTGTTTAATGCTTAAACAATCAATTAATGCTTAAACGACCCTAAGCTAATGCTTAAACAACCCTAAGCTAAGTCTAACTTGTATTGGGATGTCCTCTCCACTCTAAATAACAATTTAATTTACTTGCATATAA
>NW_007517184.1:0-238 GCF_000475195.1 Diaphorina citri
TCACTTTGGTCTTGGAAATACTTGCAATGTACCCACGAGCCACGAGATTGGGTTGTTCTCCAACGAGTATTACTGTAAGTTCTTTTCCTTTCTTTTTTTTTTAATACCTAACAGGTAATATAAAAATGTTCTAGCACCGTCCGTCCAAGTCCATTATCATAGGCACCCATATTAGAATCTGGGATATCATTTCCTTGAGATGCGAAATCTCGCTCACTCCTTGCTCGATTTGTAGGCT
>NW_007517185.1:0-238 GCF_000475195.1 Diaphorina citri
CCTTTTTCACCCGTGGAATGCCTGAGGGATCTATGCGCTACAATTTATCCAAGTTAGTTTTCTCTCATTCTCTTCTCTCTCTCTCTCACTCTTTCATTCCCTTTCCTTTTCTGCCTCTATTTCCTTCCTTTTATCTCCCACAAATTCCCATGTCTCCCTCTCTCTCTCCCTCTTTCTCCTTCTCTCTCTCTCATCTCTCTTACTCTCTATCTCCTTCTCTTTCTCTTCTTTCTCTCAC
>NW_007517186.1:0-238 GCF_000475195.1 Diaphorina citri
GGTTGAGGGTGATGAACTCATGATTATCAGCTGGTTGAGGGTGATGAACTCATGACTATCAGCTGGTTGAGGGTGATGGGACTCATGACTATCAGCTGGTTGAGGGTAATGAACTCATGACTATCAGCTGGTTGAGGGTAATGAACTCAACTCTATCAGTTGGTTGAGCGTGATGGAATAAAAAAATGGGGCATAGGAATAATACATTGTGCCAACTGGGAGGGCGAAAGCAGACGTA
>NW_007517187.1:0-238 GCF_000475195.1 Diaphorina citri
CACTCTACAACTCACACACTTCGACTGCCACGAATCATGGGTGTGTCACATCCAAGAGCTCCCAGAACTGCTGACATCTATATTATGTCAATCTATTGTTCAATTTGCAAGTTACTGGGTAGCTCCGGTGACACCGTACATATATATTTGATTCTTTTCGAGCTTTTTGAATATAATGGAATGACAAGAGGACATGATGTATTGTATTGGACTACTTGTTGCGAAACATTTAGTATAC
>NW_007517188.1:0-238 GCF_000475195.1 Diaphorina citri
GGTTAACACGAAAAGAATGAGGAATAGCGCCGCAGGCAAAAATTGTGAGCTATACAATCTATAGAAACTAAAATTTTAAGGACCGACCGGCAAAATTTTGGTTTCATCAATTATTTGCGGTAAAAAAAGAGCTGAAAAAAATCTGCGTTTGCCTGAGATTGAACCCATAACTGCGAATATCGTGAACAAACCGCGGATACTGCGCACAAAACGCGAATACCGCGAACAAAACGCGAAT
>NW_007517189.1:0-238 GCF_000475195.1 Diaphorina citri
ATAAAAAGTAATGATGTGTAGAGGTTCGAATTTCTTTTCAGTCCCTACTCTCTCCTCTCTCTCTCTAAAGGTGTGTCCCAACATAGTCGACTGGCCGTCGATCGATGTCGACTGAACCGTCTTTACTACCTCGAAAACATAGATTCACCTACAGTAAAAATGGCATCAGTCGACATTGATATTTATTCTCATCAAAGTCTGTCAAAAAGAAAGAAACACCCGGAATAATGTCAGTCCA
>NW_007517190.1:0-238 GCF_000475195.1 Diaphorina citri
CTGCAGGCTAAGCCTCAGTCTCAACCTACAGAACAAAATTGGAAATCATGTCCCGAAAACAACACAAAATTTCATAAACAAAATGAATTTCAAAAAATAAATGAAAAATAGCAAAATATTGCAAAAACCATTCACCCAAATTAACAAAATTGCAAAAATGTAAAAAGAAAATTGAAAAAATGCAAAACTGCAAAATTGAAATTTTTATGTACACTATACACGAAAGACAGCACTCCTG
>NW_007517191.1:0-238 GCF_000475195.1 Diaphorina citri
ACTTAGAAACACTTTAGCACAGTTCAATCTAACACCGTTTCTCTAGAATGAGAATTCAGACAAAATAACCATACACCATACACCACTCCGAGTAAACAGAACAATTGAATTGGATAAAAAGTGTAAAACTTGATTGTAAAAACTTGGATCGAGAAAAAAGAAGAAATAAAATGTAGACATTATTTTATTCATAGAAATAAAGAAAATAAAAAACACTCTTGAGCCTCTGTTCAGGGAA
>NW_007517192.1:0-238 GCF_000475195.1 Diaphorina citri
ATTGGGAACAGTTCCATGAAAGGAACTGAACGGTTGGAACTTATTCCCTAAAGTGAACCGATCTTTGCCACCTCTAACTGTGGGTAATCTTTCCATTCACGGCAAACAAATTTGTGGTAGCTTCAGCGTTTCGATGTAAGTCAGATTCTTCTAAAGTCCTTAAGATGGTTTTGTCTACATCATGCGTTACCTAGATACTCGTACTTAGGTAAAGGAAATTGAAACATTTTGCCAGAAG
>NW_007517193.1:0-238 GCF_000475195.1 Diaphorina citri
ATCAAATGCCTTGAGACTATGCTTAGCACGAACTTAAGAGCCAGCATTTTGTTCATAAATATGGGTGTGAACGTTGTCATTGAGGTTAACAACAACCACACCAACATCATCAACAATAACAACAACTTCTTTTCTCAGTTACAGGAATCGACCCCAACTCGAAATTTGTCATGTGCGTCCACTGTTCGCTGGAAATTCCCGTCACCCGTGACGTAAAACAAATCACGGATCATTGTAA
>NW_007517194.1:0-238 GCF_000475195.1 Diaphorina citri
ATACCTCGGCTGGGATTGAACCCACGCCCTCCTGTTTACCAGGCGAACGCCTTGACCACTACACCACCGAGGCAGGATTGTAGACCGGCCGGTCGACTATGTGTGGACACAACTTAACTTTGGACGAAGACAAAGTCGTATGCGTTTCGTGCAGTGAGAACGGCTGACTCCTAGAGGTTTCTTGCTCTCTAAACCCCCCTGTATATTGTCTGAGCAAATAAGGATATTGATATTGTAA
>NW_007517195.1:0-238 GCF_000475195.1 Diaphorina citri
GATGGACATAAACTTTAGCAATTTCGCTAAAGTTTTGGACGAGGAGGATTCAGCTGTAAGTTTATTGAGCTTCTAAGAAATAAAATGAAAAATCCAATCCTATCTTAAAACTCGTGTAAAGCATGCCAACCTGTCAAAAACTAGGATATTACCTGAATGAAGGTTCCCTGTCAAAAACTAATAAGACATTACCTGAAGTAGGTTCTCAGTGAAGAGTGACTTCCATCCTTGATACCAG
>NW_007517196.1:0-238 GCF_000475195.1 Diaphorina citri
ATACAAATTTGACAAATGAAGTTGCAGTAGAACTTACAAAATACTGAGAATAAAACATAGGCCATTTTGATGGTAAGTAGGTACGTATATTATTTTTTAGTAGTTAAGTAAGTAGGTAGGTAGTAAGTTTACATTGGTAAGTTGAGGTCCAGTAGGTATTAGGTATAAGTGTTGTATTGAGATTGGGAATCATTGAGTCATAGCCGATTTCACCAAACTTCAATCAAGCCTTAATTGA
>NW_007517197.1:0-238 GCF_000475195.1 Diaphorina citri
ATGAAAATCACACAAAACCGACTTGGCTCTCGAAATGAACAACCTATGTAGCTCTGGAATTAACAATAACAACCTAGCTTTCTAAGTAAACAATATTGTAACAACTACAAACAACACAACAAAAATGCAACTCCAGACAAGGATACACACATCCTGAAAAAAAAAACAACAAAAGAAGAAATCCCAACTAGTTTCATTCCAACTTGTTTTCTTTGACAATCACAAGACCAATGTCAAT
>NW_007517198.1:0-238 GCF_000475195.1 Diaphorina citri
GCCGGGAATCGAACCCGGGTCTCCCGCGTGCAAGGCGAGCGCAGTGACCACGACGCCGTGGGAGCTGACTTAATACCTATTTATCTACAACCTTACCCTCCCTCCCTTCAATCTTACTCTACCTACCTACCTACTTTGGCATCTACCTTCCCTACTCACTCTTTTGCTATCCACCTATTTTCCTTCCTCCTCACAATCCTCCCACTGTACCTACCTACCTAACTTACTTGAGCACCTA
>NW_007517200.1:0-238 GCF_000475195.1 Diaphorina citri
AAAAAAAGAGGGGAAAGAGGCAGAAAGGACAGAAGGAGGAAACGAGAAGAGGAGGGGAAGTAGTTGACATTTGAGTTTGAGATAGGAAACAAAAGAAAGAGGAAAGTTAGGGCCAAAAATAACTGAAACTAGGAAAGCGGGAGGGAGAGAAAGACAGAGAGAGAAATTGGAGAGTCAATTTTCTCTAGTGTGGACTTAGGACAGAATTTGATCTCTCTCTCCCTCCCCTCCTTTTTTT
>NW_007517201.1:0-238 GCF_000475195.1 Diaphorina citri
AGAGAAAGGGGTTAGGTAAGAGGTAACGTTAGAAAGAGGAGGAGGAGGGGGAGAGAGAGAGAGAGAGAGAGAGAGAGATAACGAAGAAAAATTTATTTAACCAGTCATAATGTTCAGGTAAAACCACCCCCCCCTATCTTTTCTCTCTCTCCCTCTTCTTCTCTTTCCCTCTCCCTCCCTCTCTCTCTCTCTCTCTCTCTCTCTCTCTCTCTCTCTTTTTCCCTTTCTTATCTTTAAC
>NW_007517202.1:0-238 GCF_000475195.1 Diaphorina citri
GCATCCACTTAATTTGAAGTTGAAATCATCCAACCCTTGCCTAGTTTACATGTTCCTTGCACTAGAATGTCTGGTCAAGTCTGGTGTTCAAATTACAATGATAATTCTAGTCATTGTTGATCCTCTGTAGGTTTTCTTGAACAAAATCTATTTTCAAAGTACTTGTTTTACAATGTGTTCGTCAATTGTCCCACATTTTCCTTCTCCAACCCCCTAAATATTAAAAGTGTCGAACATT
>NW_007517203.1:0-238 GCF_000475195.1 Diaphorina citri
AACGTTAATGGAAAAAAAAAACAAAAAGGAGCTGTCACAAAGGAGCAGTAATTACTGAGACGGTACTTGTTTAGAAGTCACGTCAATGGAAAATTTGCCACGAAAAAGAGCTGTCATAAACTGAGAAGTCACCAGTGTTTTTATAGGGTTAGGTTAAACGCAAAAAGGAGCTTTCACAATTTGAGCAGTGACCAGTGTTATTACAAAGGAAGCTTTTGTGTTTAACAGTGTCACGACA
>NW_007517204.1:0-238 GCF_000475195.1 Diaphorina citri
CAGTTGTATCTTGATACAATATTTTATTTCTGAACCTTTAACAAAAAAAAAAAAATGTGTAAATGTACAACCATTTACAGATATTTTGGACTTGCTGCTGATTTCGTACATTTTTTTCTTTGGCGCTGCGCGCTGTTCGACTTTGAAACCTTTTATTTGCTTCAGGGCCGGATTACCCATAAGGCAGAATGGCAGACTGCCACGGGCCCCGCGCTTTGAGGACTTACACTAGATATTA
>NW_007517205.1:0-238 GCF_000475195.1 Diaphorina citri
CCCCTTGCCCCCCCCTGGCTACGCCCATGCAAACAGCTTTTTAAGTTCAATTTGATGCGTATAGGCTTAACACGGCTATTAGCTCAGAGTCATTAACTGCTGTTCGGGGCTAAAAAGTAGGTTGGTTAAATCCACCCTTCGTCCATTTTGGAGACCGCTGGGCATAATTGATAATATTGTTCCCACGTAAAGGACAGCACATGGTCGAAGCTGTGTTAGAAAACCTCTAACTGTTTTT
>NW_007517206.1:0-238 GCF_000475195.1 Diaphorina citri
CTACACCTAAGCCTCACAGTGGGCTTTTTGTGTATGGGGTTAAGACTTGTACCCATACTAAGAGTACTTACCAGAAAACATAACGCAACGTAGAATAAAACCATAAAAAAAGACGAACACATTAAAAACAACAATAAAAACCAAGACAAACCAATAAAATCAAGTGAACTACTTGTACAGGAAATGACATTGAAGCTTTCAAGATCTGATAGCGTCGATATGGGAAATCAGACGGTGA
>NW_007517207.1:0-238 GCF_000475195.1 Diaphorina citri
AAGTAGCGAGATTTTTCAGGTTTTAGTGACCGTTTTACCTTTGAAGATCTGAATTTTCAATCAATTTACTTGACTTTTTGTGAAATTAGCGAGTTGGCGCTCTTTAGAACCAGCAGTGCATTTGTACGCCTACATACCTACTTACACGTTAGAGTATCACGTTCTTATAGATAAAACACTTCATCTAACATCATTCCAGAGGGCAACGTGCTTTATGATGCTTGAGCAATTGAATGGG
>NW_007517208.1:0-238 GCF_000475195.1 Diaphorina citri
GCTTTGAAACGATTCATTTAGAATGTAAATTTTGCTCATGGTTTTCTTAGATTAAAATCATGAGATTTTAAATGAACACAATGAAAAGGAAATTGAGCCAGTCAGGTGATGGCAGACCATGCAAATAATGTGAATTTTTTTGACATCCATCAAAATTTACTACTGATGTCTTCTGTACCTAGATTTCAAATCCCTCTGAATGTCACTTTGTTTTTAACTGGGGATAATCACACCAGAA
>NW_007517209.1:0-238 GCF_000475195.1 Diaphorina citri
CAACCTCTTTATCCCTCTCCCAACCTCTTTATCCCTCTTCTAAACTCTTTATCCCTCTCCCAACCTCTTTATCCCTCTTCTAAACTCTTTATCCCTCTCCCAACCTTTTTATCCCGTCCCAACCTCTTTATCCCTGTCTCAACCTCTTTATCCCTCTCCTAACCTCTTTATCCCTCTCCCAACCTCTTTATCCCTCTCCCAACCTCTTTATCCCTCTCCCAACCTCTTTATCCCTCTC
>NW_007517210.1:0-238 GCF_000475195.1 Diaphorina citri
AATCTGCATCAAGACTGTCCCGATCCAACAGCTCCAGGAGAATGAAAATGACGAAAAGAAAGACAGTGTCGACACAGTACAGCAAGAAGAAAAAGAAAGTGTACAAGAAAGTGCTACGGTTGTAAAGGAAAGCACTCCAATTGTAAAGGAAAGTACTCCCGTGAAAGAGATTGCTCCCGTTGTGAAAGAAAGTACTCCAGTAAAAGAGACAAGTCCAGTGAATGTGACAGAAGCCACT
>NW_007517211.1:0-238 GCF_000475195.1 Diaphorina citri
ATAGGCATTCTATAGAATAACGGGAACATATATGCCACTGAGTTCAACCAAAATTGGGTTTTGTAATTGTCACCTCCATCTCTCCTCCATTTCACCTTAATTCCTCTCCATCTCCACCCATACGGTGCAACCTCTTATAACAACTTATAGATCCACCTCCATCCAACCTCCATATCCTCAGTTTTGCCTACGTTCCGCCCCATGACCTCCACCTCTTACAGTCTCGTTCCCATCTTCA
>NW_007517212.1:0-238 GCF_000475195.1 Diaphorina citri
AAAATTGATGAAATAAAAGATTGCTTAATGGCCTTTTTGGAGTGATTTATACCCCATCAGAATGACAAACACTGTCATAGAGAGAAAAAAGAGAGATCTCTGCCTTGGGCCCCTTTTTGTCGACAGCCTACCCTAAAATCCTAAATATTTCGTAAACTTCGATAAATAATTTTCCATAACGTACAGAAAGGTCAGAAAGTATCAAAAGGTACCTCTTGTCTAAGACACCTTGTATGAG
>NW_007517213.1:0-238 GCF_000475195.1 Diaphorina citri
TAGGTTTTTAGAGTAAATAGATAGGGAGGTGTAGGTCGGAGAAGTAGCTGTAAAGAGTAGGTAGGTAGCATGAGTAGGTAGGTATACCTACGCCACGTTTACTCTCCTGTGCTCACATAAACTTTAGGGCCTCAAGGCATGTAGCTTTGGAACACTCGTCATGGAGACGAGAAGAAGAAGAAGAAGGAGGAGGAGGAGGAGGAGAAGATGAATAAGAAGTAGGAGATGGAGAAGAAGA
>NW_007517214.1:0-238 GCF_000475195.1 Diaphorina citri
TATTGTTTTGTACAATGCTTATGGTACCTGAGATCAATCAATGTGATTTTTCAATTATTTAGCCTTAAGATACCATGTATCTTAAGGCTAAATAATACATGGTATCTTAAGGCTAAATAATTGAGAAATCACATTGATAGATATTTTTAAATTAGGTCTTCCTCTTCTTCGCCTTTTCCCATGTTAAGATGGGTTCGGCGTTTGTCGTCGGCCTCTCAATCAGGTTTAGAGTGATCGC
>NW_007517215.1:0-238 GCF_000475195.1 Diaphorina citri
TGGAAGGGATTTCAAGAATGAGTTCTGTCACTTACTTTATCAACTCTTCTCTTTCTCTCCCTATTTTCCTACCTCTGTTATCTTTCTTCCCCTTTCTCTACATTTCCTCCCTTTTCCATACCTTATTCCCGTTGTTGTACTTACTTTATCAACTCTTGTCTCCCCTTTTTAGTCCGTCCTTCCTTTATTATTACAATAGTAATAAAAAGGTATAAGGGACGGACTATTGTATTCGCTT
>NW_007517216.1:0-238 GCF_000475195.1 Diaphorina citri
AATCGGACAATTTCTCGAAATAGCGAATTTCCGTGGCCTGCAAACTCTCCCGAAATGTCCGCCCAGACTTTTTTTTTCTGAGTTTACCTCAAAGAAAGAGTGTATGCCAACAGACCTAAGACTCCCCAAGAGCTGAAGAACAACGTTCGAGAAGTTCAAACCCTAGAACCAAGCATTTTGAGCGAAAATGTGCGAAAAAGCCCGAATGTGCGACATTGAAAATATGGACAGCATTTTC
>NW_007517217.1:0-238 GCF_000475195.1 Diaphorina citri
ATTTGGCGGGGCGGTAGGCGAGATGTACCTATATCTACTTACTGGGCCAATTGAGTTAAAGATGAAATTCGTGCAACCCATGTAAAATACCGAGGGTCACAAAAATTTCAAGGTAGAGATTCGTAAAAGCTCCCATCCTTTAGGCCTGTCCCTTTGCCCGGGTATACCTACCTAAAAAACTGATTACACAAAATTCAACTGATTGGCCATAAGGAGTGCGAAAATTAGCTGACTGACC
>NW_007517218.1:0-238 GCF_000475195.1 Diaphorina citri
CTAATTTCTGTCACCAAATGAAGCCGAAAATTATGTCCAAATAAATAATCGGGGTAACAAAAATAATCTACAAATTTCTGTATCTATGTTTTCCAATATAGTTCATTGAAAATCTTTTGATTTTTAAGCGAATCGGTCTATTTACAAGCGATTCGGTCTGTTTACGACTATCAGCTTTTGTATAGATGTACTAGGTACCTGTTTGGACCAATTCCTGATGGATGCTATCCAGCAGATA
>NW_007517219.1:0-238 GCF_000475195.1 Diaphorina citri
CACAATTAAACAAAACATCGAACAAAAGGTGCAAAAAGAGAGAGAGGAAAAGAGGTAAGAAAATAAAGATTATACATACAGTATTAGATTTGGACAATAAAAGAAAAAAAATTACAGTATTAGGCCATGAAATAGGTAATATTTTGTCTTAACTTTATCATAGGTGTCGAAGAAAAAATCAATGTTCATATGATCGGTGGCAATATTTCCTGTTCTCATTAAGCGGTTAGGAAGAGAA
>NW_007517220.1:0-238 GCF_000475195.1 Diaphorina citri
AACTTAGTTGAAAAAAAAAGGTATTTTGATACCCTACCAACCTAACAGTTTCCTGTTCTTCTTGTTCTTCCTCAGAAATACCCAGCATTAACAAGCACACAGAAACATGAGTGATAAAGCAACTGATGATGTCAAGTCTCGTCTGGAGGATTACGAGAAGGTCGAGAAGATCGGTGAAGGAACATATGGTGTCGTGTACAAAGCCAAGAACAAAGTCACCGGAGCTCTGGTGGCTATT
>NW_007517221.1:0-238 GCF_000475195.1 Diaphorina citri
TACCTCTCAACCTTTGCTATTTTAGCAAGGGAAATTCAGGCTGGTATACTCCCTGTTTATAGTCCCCCAGCGAGACTATGCTGGTCTACTCCCTGTTCAACGTCCCTCAGCCAGACAACGTCCCCCATTAAAAAATGTAATAATATCCTCCAAAAAAAAATCCGTTTGTGACGAGCATTCATGTCGTCCTTTCTTTTCTCGCAGACCAAAGGCAGCTCAAGCTCAGATCGCCAACCAT
>NW_007517222.1:0-238 GCF_000475195.1 Diaphorina citri
TTCTTAGTATTCGGAAACTTATACCAGAAATTCATAAGGTTAGGTGTGTGTTCTTAGTATTCTATTCGGAAACTTATGCAGAAAGGAAACTTGAAATGAAAACAATGAGTTGAATTTCCCAATGGTATTTCCTAAACTGTCCCTCTTATATCCGTAATACTCGTATGGCGTTATTAGAGTTATTTTATTACATGTGAAACTCTATGTAATTGAAAAATAATTACTCTCCTCAGACTAC
>NW_007517223.1:0-238 GCF_000475195.1 Diaphorina citri
TCACATTTTCCAGGAACAAAGTGAGAAAAGCCCAGACGTTTTTACCGTTGCTGTTTTCTGAATAATATCGTGAAATATTCCCCTCCTGAACTGGACTGAGCAGCATGGCAGAGCACGACGCATACTGCGAGGAAAAAGAGCAACTCACCTTGTGTTGTGCGTGACCATAGCTAGAGCAGCTTCGGGGAACTTATAATAAATGGCATAGTCTATCGCACTCAGATCCATACAGTTATAC
>NW_007517224.1:0-238 GCF_000475195.1 Diaphorina citri
CGCTTTAAAAATTTGAATCTCATTATTTTTCCCGCGCACACTTTGGGGACGAATTTCTTAGAGAAGAAATACTATTTTTAAAAAAAATCTTTTCGGATTATTTATCATTTTTGACGATCTTTACGAAAAAAATACATTTGGACAGTTATATTTTTCATGAGAATCATCAATTATCCCTTATTATCCATTGGGTTTATCATATTTATAATGCACAAAAATTATTTTTTTTTTATTTATT
>NW_007517225.1:0-238 GCF_000475195.1 Diaphorina citri
GACCATGGCTGCAGAATGACCTGACCATGAAATGATTTAGGTACCCAGGGAGTTACATAACGTCCTAGGTCAGAACGTAGATCATGTCGGGAATCACAAGAAGTGACCAGCAGGCTAGCAGGCAAAACACGCTGGATCGGACACTATACACTGTATAGTATACGGGGTGATCATAATAAATGTGTATAAAGTGAGAAAGCTATTTATAAAGAAGGACTCTTTTCAGGGAACTACTCAG
>NW_007517226.1:0-238 GCF_000475195.1 Diaphorina citri
GGAGCTTCAGTCTGAGGTGGGAGGTGGGTGAGAGAGGTGTTGAGAGGGAGGTATGTCCGAAGGAGACCAAGGGGTTATGTCAAAGGGAGGGGTAGTGGCTCCACTAGTTGTTTCGGGGCTGAGGGGTTATGTTTAAATGTTGAAGGCAAGGGAAGGAAAGAGGGAGAGAGAGGAAAGGCAAAGGGATGAAAACTACGTCTGAAGTCTGACTAGGAAGGGGGGGGGGGGGGTTAAAAAT
>NW_007517227.1:0-238 GCF_000475195.1 Diaphorina citri
CTCAATGGATAAGATTCGTTCTCGAAACGGCTGGCTTTCGCCTATCTTGTCTTCCTTCTCTCTTTGCTTTTGGGACAAAAAGACAGCAATTATAGTTAGGTTCCTCTATAAAAAAGTATAACAGGAAAAGAGGAAAACCTGATTGATTTTTTTTTTTTATTTATTATGAGTCTGGTTGCTCCTCTCTTGTGAGAGGGTATGCAATTTTATCACTGCGACCTTTTTAGATCTATTGTGA
>NW_007517228.1:0-238 GCF_000475195.1 Diaphorina citri
GAGAGAGAGAGAGAGAGAGAGAAATAGAGAGACATAAAACAAAGGGTAGAAATAATAACATTTTCATATCACAAGTCAAATAACTCGTGTAAATTTTGTGTTTCTTTAAATCCAAAATACTGGGTGGGTTGGCATGTCCGCAATTCAATACACAATAGATCAATGTCCGTACAGGGAATTTTTATTTTATTTATTCCAAAATTACAAATTAGGTTTTTTTTCTCTCTCTCTCTCTCTC
>NW_007517229.1:0-238 GCF_000475195.1 Diaphorina citri
TTTTAAGTTTAACCATATCAAAATTAGGTTTAAAGGTATCCCTTTTCTAAAAGATACTTTTCAGTCCTATTGGATCAGAACAAACTAACAAGGTGAAAAGCTTTTCGTACAAAGTAAGGGGATAGCTTACCACTTTTCGTCACCCTTTAAAATTTAGTTCACACTCGTAAGGAATAGCGTCACACGGCTCAATTTAGCTCAAAGAAGACAAGTCAGCAAAGAGAAATATTAAGAAAAA
>NW_007517230.1:0-238 GCF_000475195.1 Diaphorina citri
TTCTTACTAGTACATAGCCCGGAGTTGATTTATTCTAAATACCTAGATAACCTAGGTATGGTAATAAATACCTAGGTAGTACCTAGGTATAGTACTAAATACCTAGGTATAGTAATAAAAACCTAGTTAGTACCTAGGTATAGTACTAAATACCTAATAGGTAGTACCTAGTAGGTATTATAATCCAGATCATGTAGGTATTGTGTTTTACCTACTGTATTTTGGCTCTGGCTCCTCT
>NW_007517231.1:0-238 GCF_000475195.1 Diaphorina citri
TATTAATGTCAGAAGAACATTCCAAGTTCACATTGCTATTTTCTGTATACAGGGTGTTGAACACTCAAAGTGCCCCATAGGAAATTAACCCGTAAAATCAGTTTTTTGCCCCACATAAGTCCCCAATACACTTTTCGGCTCCACTAAGCATTCTCTCTTGTGGAACTTTTGGCGAGGAATCGATTGATGCAACTGATGTTTCAAAGTTTCATGTGCCAGCCTACTTAGCTTAGTTGGT
>NW_007517232.1:0-238 GCF_000475195.1 Diaphorina citri
AAGATTCCCATTGATTTGGAAGCGGTTCTGGATAAAGTTGGACAGCAGATGTTTCTTCCCGAAGGAGAACAAGAGGAGAGGTCCATGTCTGGGTCTAGATGGGTTCAAAGTGTGCCGAGGAATCCAAAGAGGTAAGAATAATTTTGAACACATTTTGAAGTTTAAGCCAGCCTAGTTAGCTTAGTTGGTAGTGCGTCTGCCTTGTAAGCGCTAGGCCGCGGGTTCGATTCCCGCCCGG
>NW_007517233.1:0-238 GCF_000475195.1 Diaphorina citri
ATATTGGGATGCGAGAGGAAAAATGGCCTAATGGTCAAAGATCCCGACATTTGCAACATACATACATACATACATACACACAACAACATACATTATTCATTTTATTTTTTCTCCTACTGATTTTAATTACTATTTTTCTATAGAAAAAAGGAAGGAGCACATTTAGTCATAGCACTCTGTAGGTATCTACTTAAAAAAAAAACAAAAAAAAAAAAATAAATAAAAAAAAACAACTAAT
>NW_007517234.1:0-238 GCF_000475195.1 Diaphorina citri
AACGGAAATCATTGCACCCTGCCAAATTTGAGGGAAATTTCTCACCTTGTTGACACAGTGCTGCCCACACGTACGTAATTCGATCAGCAAACGTCTCGTGACTCATGGAATGATCAGCGTGGATCCGTCGCAAGATGCTGACTTGAATTTGAAGCACGATGGAACCCACAAGTAGACAGGCAACAATGCAAAGCCAGACTTGCAGACTGAATGCCATGAAGTAGATGTTGCTGACGCT
>NW_007517235.1:0-238 GCF_000475195.1 Diaphorina citri
GACTGGGAGACTTAAAACACAGGGAGGATAACAGCCTGAAATTTCCCTTTTGCTAAAGAAATAGCAAAGGTTGGGTGCAACGGGCATCTACTCGTAGCCAAAACCAAATGTCAGCCCATAGTAATCACCCTAGGGCTGATTGAGAGGCTGACGAAAAACACCGACCCCGTTTGTACACGGGAAAAGGCGAAAAAAAAGAGGCGTATGGACAAGAGCTTGCTGATTAATTGCTAGGATT
>NW_007517236.1:0-238 GCF_000475195.1 Diaphorina citri
CTACAAGAGATTGGAGGTTTCTGAACATTTTGTTGATGAGATTTTGTGTTTAGCCATTGAGGTGATTTTTCACACGGATAAGTGACAGTGTGACACATTGAAGACAAATATTGTCGAAAAATAATTGTGTCAAACTTAAGGGGGTGATTTATTGTGTTGAAATGAGACTTTTTTTAATCGGGGGTACAAAATTGGTCCTAATTTTACCTACAGGAGAACCGAGTTGAGATGGAAATGG
>NW_007517237.1:0-238 GCF_000475195.1 Diaphorina citri
TAGTTGGTCGACCGTTCAACATTTCTTCTCTAGTAGGTTTATTAATAGAGGGTAGAATAGAGTTATTGTACATAATATGATTTTCGTTTTTTTTTAAGAAGATAACAGAGAGAGAGAGAGAGGGAGAGAGAGAGAAGTTGGGGAGACATAGAAAAACAAGAAGTAGGATAGAGAGGGAGGGAGAGAGAGAGAATACTATGGGGAAAGATAGAGAGATTAAGAGAGAGAGAGAGAGAGA
>NW_007517238.1:0-238 GCF_000475195.1 Diaphorina citri
CACTGACCTCACTAATAGTACTCGTAGTAAGAATACACCTATCCTCGTTACTGCTTATATTAGATACAGAGTTAGCAGTTATAGGTTCTATGTTTACATTGGATACATGATTAACAGTAGGTTCTATACACAATGTACTATTATCATTTCTACCTGAAGCTGCTGCATGCTGATCGCACTTGTCAGTATCAATCAAAAAAAGTTGGAATTATCTAACTCCTCTAGTAGGCTTACTTCA
>NW_007517239.1:0-238 GCF_000475195.1 Diaphorina citri
TGGACTATTATAGGTCTATGGAGGGTATAATAACTTAGAGGGTATGAAAATGAAGTGCTCAAAGGCAACCTGGTTAGCCTGGAGGGTAACGCACCTGTCTTGTGAGCTCTAGGGTTCGATTTCTGCCTGGGGCGAACTTTATTCAAAACGAACAAGGTTGATTTATCATTTCAACCTAATACCTAGATCTTCTTCCATCCTGTCTTCCTTCTCTCATCGATTTCACTCCTCTATCAAA
>NW_007517240.1:0-238 GCF_000475195.1 Diaphorina citri
AGACATGAAACTTTGAAACATCAGTTGCATCAATCGATTCCTCGTCAAAAGTTCCATTAGAGAGAATTCCTAGTGGACCCGAAAAGTGTATTGGGGACTTTTATGGGGCAAAAAACTGATTTTACGGGTTAATTTCCTATGGGGGACTTTGAGTGTTCAACACCCTGTATACAGAAAATAGCAATGTGAACTTGGAATGTTCTTCTGACATTAATATTACTTTTACTATACCTTTGGT
>NW_007517241.1:0-238 GCF_000475195.1 Diaphorina citri
AGGAAGTCGGCTCCGAGAATGGGATGAGATACATCTGCCACAGTGAATATAAACGGGAAATTTCTGCGAAGATTAAGATCAAGAGTTAGAAGTCGTTCTCCGTATGTCTTAATTCTGGAGTCATTGGCCGCAAAGAGTTCAAGGAGCTGGACGTTATTACGATCTATACCTCTAGGAGGTAGTAGGCTAAGACTTGCTCCGGTATCAATCAGAAAACGCAAGTTTGAATTGCGATCCA
>NW_007517242.1:0-238 GCF_000475195.1 Diaphorina citri
GGTTGGACACTACTGCTTTACTAATGAGTGGAGTTTGCATGACATGTGGATACGTTGAACGTGCGAAGTGAATTCTCACTTTTAACCGTCTGGTCGGCCATAAATCATAAACGTTTTGTCTGATTTCGATAAAACTTGATTTAAAAGGTTTTACCTATATTATTAGAGGGAACTGTAACTGCTAAGGTCTTATCGTCCTGAAAGCGAAAAGAGAAGGAAGACAGGATAGGAGAAAGCC
>NW_007517243.1:0-238 GCF_000475195.1 Diaphorina citri
TGCCTCAATAAATGCACTGAAAGAAGGGTCAGGATGAAATATATCTGCTTAGATTTTTAGAATTCCTTCTTTAAAAATATGCAGCTCTTCTTTTCATGTCCAAAGCTCAGTCCTAAAGATGTGCTAAAAAGATGTTCAACTAAAATTTCAATCTTTCTGAGACCTTTACCTCAAGAGCATTAGTCACAAAACTTCACCCATTCGCTGCGCCGCCCCGCCCCGGTCCGCTTGTTAGGTG
>NW_007517244.1:0-238 GCF_000475195.1 Diaphorina citri
TAATTGCAATATGATAACTTATGGCACTAGGTATCAACTCTTGACCTCGCCAGTCTAATAAAGTCTTATCTAGGTAGCCAGGTACTTACTTCAGGTAGAGAATGAAATGGGAAGTTACCAAGTTACACTTCTGAGAAGGAGCTTATGATATGGTCGCGAGATTAGACACTCAATTAAAATTCCTTCCTTTTTTTAATTTGTCCAATAGACAAGGCCAACTACTTACGCCCCAGGCGAA
>NW_007517245.1:0-238 GCF_000475195.1 Diaphorina citri
AAAAACCCCTTGAGACGTGCTAACTTGTGTGGGTACATGATAATAATCATATAACTTTTAGTAAACTTCTAAGAATAGTTACGAAAGGTATTCTTATAAACCCCTAGATTCTAGAAAATAACCAGTAAATCTCTAATAATAGGTACTTGCATAACTGAAGTAAAACTCCAAAAATAAGAAGATAATAGTCTGTTCTTGTGAACAACTTAAAATATTGACTTTTGTAAATCCTCCAAAA
>NW_007517246.1:0-238 GCF_000475195.1 Diaphorina citri
ATTAAAAATGGTTCAGCGTATAACTCGATTTTTATCGCGCATGCATTTCAAGAAGCCCTGAGTGCTGGAACTAATGAGAAATGAATGAATTTAAAAGCATAGTAATTAAAATACACCTGAAGAACGAGTATATCTTCGCATTGTACTAGCACTAATCCATTAATGTCTAGTATTCTCTTGGTCCCATTAAACCCTCGTCATGGGGTTTGGTTTTCTAATGGCCTTCGAGGCCAGAGAT
>NW_007517247.1:0-238 GCF_000475195.1 Diaphorina citri
CGAGAAAGTAACATCTTGAAGCCTCTACCCTCCGGGTCAGCTGATTTGGTAAGCTCAGGCCTAAAGTTCAAATTTTTTGTAAATACCGTAATGTGGGGTAATCTTGTCCCAAGAAGGTAATATGGATCATGTTTTCTCTAAAATAGTTCAAATTTGGGAAAATATATCCCCAAATTAAGGACATCACTTTGTTTCTACAGGATTTTTTTTTCTTTTTTAAATGGTTCACAGAGTTTAC
>NW_007517248.1:0-238 GCF_000475195.1 Diaphorina citri
GTTTTATCTCTTTTACCCCGTTCATTTTTTTGAAAATATACTATTACTTTATTTTTTCCTACTATAATCCATAGTACTGTATAATTGTGTATCCAAATAATTTTGTTCAATTTTAAATAAATAAAAAAAATACCCAAATTATTTCCTCAGATAAACAATACCATGTAGTAGTTCTTTAGTAGACCTCTCAGTAAACTGTAGACCTTAGAAAAGGGCCCTACTGGGGGCTCCCCATACC
>NW_007517249.1:0-238 GCF_000475195.1 Diaphorina citri
TCGGTCTACATCTTATTGTATTACATAAATGTCATAGATTCTAGCTAACTTAAGCTAAAGGTACGTAGAAATTATAATCACTCAATTTGAGTTAAAAAAAAAAGTCGAAATTTCGTATCATTTACAAATTGAAGAAAAACCTAAACCTTTGAAAGTAAAGAATAAGTCTTCCGTTTTAAACGGACCAAAAACCGAGTGTCCTCGAAAATTCGTGGACACCCTGTACACAGCATAGCTA
>NW_007517250.1:0-238 GCF_000475195.1 Diaphorina citri
AGGGATGATGACTTTATGGTGAGGGAGGGATTTTTTTTAAGCGTCCCTCTTTTTCAACCTCTTCTTTTTATCCCCCTTTTTCCCTTATTAAAAAAAAAATCAAATCCCTTTTTAAAAGGGATTTGACGGAAAGAATTGTAACAATTGAGGTCTTATCGTCCCGAAATCGAAGAGAGAAGGAAGACAGGATAGGAAAAAGCCAGCCGTTCCGAAAACAAACCTTATCCATTGGTGGTAA
>NW_007517251.1:0-238 GCF_000475195.1 Diaphorina citri
AAAAGGAATGGTAAATATAAGAAAGAAGGAGGAGAAGAAGAAGAAGAAGAAGAAGAAAAAGAAGAGGAGGAAGAAAAGAAATAGCAGATAAAAGAAAGGAAGAGAAAGAGAAGAGTAAGGAGGAAAATATAAAAAAAAGGTAGTAGGCTGATAAATAAGGAGGGAAGAAAAGAGAAATAGAGGAGGAGAAGGAAGAAAACAAAAAGGAGAAGAAAGGGTAGGAGATAAAGAAGAAGAA
>NW_007517252.1:0-238 GCF_000475195.1 Diaphorina citri
TCACTACATACATGTTTTACTCTGAACTGCACTACTGCAGTGTCAAATGAGGGCCTGTGATACGGCTGCATTTTGCACAGAGACATAAAATATTCACTTCACAGTCGCAAAATGTGGGAAGGTTGCCATTTTATTTATTTTGTGTATGGTGTTTACGGGTCGGAAATAGTTCACTTGCATGCGATGATACTCTCTCTCTCTCTCTCTCTCTCTCTCTCTCTCCTTCCCTTTCCTTCTC
>NW_007517253.1:0-238 GCF_000475195.1 Diaphorina citri
ATTGAAATCTCCACAGACCACTCTGTGGTTGTAATTAGGTAGGTGTGACTCAATTGCATCGAAGAAGTCATCCAGTGGCCCAGTTTTGGGTGGATGATAAACCACGGCAAGCATAATTTTGGAAGAACTAATAGTAACCTCGATGATTAGGTATTCAGGAGAAGCAGAGTAGTTTGAGGGTGAAGAGGAAAGAATTTTATAGGAGAAAGCGTTGTTCAGATAAATGGCAACCCCCCCA
>NW_007517254.1:0-238 GCF_000475195.1 Diaphorina citri
TAGATTCTCATTGGTACAAAATTACAAATTAAATTGTGAAAAAGATTCCATGACTATTCCAGGTAAGCACATCCTCATTCAGAATGATTGGAATTGGTAAAAGTAGGGCCACCAGCTATTCAAGCCCTATGAACCTATGATCCAAAATGATACTTGTAGTGGTGGACTGAATAGTTGAAAATTTGATTTTTCGGTTTCTAGCCAGGGATGAAGCAGAAAACCTGATTTTATGCAGGTT
>NW_007517255.1:0-238 GCF_000475195.1 Diaphorina citri
GAGGTTTGACAGAGGAAACTGTAACTGCTAAGGTCTTATCGTCCCGAAATCGAAGAGAGAAGGAAGACAGGATAGGAGGGAATCGAACCTGCGGCCTAGCGCTTACAAGGCAGAAGCGGTATCAACTAAGCTAACTAGGTTGGCAGATAATTATTTTTAATAGCTTTTGAGAGGACTTAGGAGCACTTTGTCCCTCAAAGTCTTAATGGGGTTATGCCATCTGAAGATTGTTAAACAG
>NW_007517256.1:0-238 GCF_000475195.1 Diaphorina citri
AATAATAATAATAATATTGAAGTTTATTTTATGTCACATTAACAATAAAATGTTCTTTTATTGTTAATGTGACATAAAAATCAGTTCATATTTTCCATTTTTCCTGACGACTTACAAAATGTCTTGTGCTTTCCTTTTCTTAATTATACTACTTTAGATAGCCAAGGAGTGGCTATAAACACAAATAACACAAAAAAAAAAAAAAAAAAAAAAAAAAATTTTTAGAAAAAAATATTTA
>NW_007517257.1:0-238 GCF_000475195.1 Diaphorina citri
GTTTCACTTTTGGCAACGTTGCATTCCACAATGAAAAAAACTGTAATATTTTTTCAAGACTGTGTTTTTCTTTGTGTTTTGGCTATCCATTTCGTGGGACTAATGGAGGACAGCCAAATATAGCACTTCTGTCAATTTTGTCTTTCACAGATGTCCATGAGGGCTCAATGAAGTCATATGGTGCCAGTTCCTTATCAGAACTCAGAACACAAAACATTTGCTAAAAACTTTAAAAGAA
>NW_007517258.1:0-238 GCF_000475195.1 Diaphorina citri
ACTCAGCCTCGTGAAGAAAATTGAGTAGCTACCTACTTGTGAGTAGCGATCAGTGGCGGCATTACGAGTTAAATTAGTATTAATTTAGCACATACAAGAGCTTTTTTTTACTATAATGTAGCATGATTACTTGTCATTACATAACAGAATGAAAATGATGCTTACAGTTACTGGCTGATTCTATCCTGTAGGATTTCTATTGAATAAAAATGGACATGTATTAGAAATAAAATCTAAA
>NW_007517259.1:0-238 GCF_000475195.1 Diaphorina citri
CCGCCCCGGGCGGGAATCGAACCCGCGGCCTAGCGCTTACAAGGCAGACGCACTACCAATTAAGCTAACTAGGCTGGCGTCAAGTAGGTTTTGATTCACTTCTAGTGACGGAAATAAAACTTCTCTGGCCCTTTCTGGGAGGTCATAGTACCCATTTTTCACAGATTTTTACTTTCCTTATCCTATAGGAAGGAAAGTAATGTAATCGGGTCAAATTTTCGATGGTCAGTTTTTAGTG
>NW_007517260.1:0-238 GCF_000475195.1 Diaphorina citri
TTATTATTATTATTATTATTATTATTATTATTATTATTATTTACCATAGAAACATAAATTTATTACTGTTGATATTGTGAAATAAATTTGTTGTAATAACACAATAAGTAGTATACGGTGTTTGGTATTTCTCCTTGCTTTGACAAGAATTAGGGGATGAAAGTATTGTGCCTCTTCTCGCCCATCTGATGAGAGGCATACTACGGGATGGGCATGCTACGACACAGACCACATGCGT
>NW_007517261.1:0-238 GCF_000475195.1 Diaphorina citri
TATGAGCCAACTACACATTATAACAAGAAAAGTGTCAACCATGTTCAGTCTTAATTTTTGGGTTGTGAGTTGTGAGACAAATACCTCTGTCAACATTATGCTTTCTTTTCGCCTTTTCGGGGAGGATTTATTTATCAGCACCTTGATTGACCAACAAGAACACAAAAATCCAGAACCTAATCCAAAACATTACATTTTTCAGGGACTGAAAGTGCCATGGGTGTCTATTCTGACCTCC
>NW_007517262.1:0-238 GCF_000475195.1 Diaphorina citri
TGGTTCCTTCTCTGAAAGGCTGGTTCCTTCTCTGAAAGGCTGGTTCCTTCTCAGAAAGGCTGGTTCCTTCTCGGAAAGGCTGCTTCCTTCTTGGAAAGGCTGGTTCCTTCTCGGAAAGGCTGGTTCCTTCTCGGAAAGACTGGTTCCTTCTCGGAAAGGCTGGTTCCTTCTCTGAAAGGCTGGTTCCTTCTCTGAAAGGCTGGTTCCTTCTCAGAAAGGCTGGTTCCTTCTCGGAAAG
>NW_007517263.1:0-238 GCF_000475195.1 Diaphorina citri
CGCATCAAAAACATGATACCTCCCAAGGGTAGGCATTTAACTTTTTACTTTCCTTATCCTATAGGAAGGAAAGTAATGAGTAATGTACTCGGGTCAAACACGTTTTGAGGTCCCTAGAGCCTAAATCCAAAGTTTCAGCGATTGGTCCGTGTGTGTGTCTGACTTGAAATTTTGTATGTAGATGTCAAATGTGACAAGGATGCGACACGAAACTTTTGGTTAAGATCGGTGCAACGGT
>NW_007517264.1:0-238 GCF_000475195.1 Diaphorina citri
AGGTATACAAAGCCTGCCACCTACTTCGTTGAATATTAAACGCCGAATCAATTTACAGAATTATTGTTTCTCGAATGTTGTGTGCCATATCTATTGCATGTATCTTTGTGAAGTGTTCTTGTATTGTAGTTAATGTCGTGTTAACGCTGATAGCACAACTCTCTCTCTCACACTTGGAATACAGGATAGGCATTTTTGGTACTTACTTCACGGGTCTGATTCATCAAATGACAGCGTT
>NW_007517265.1:0-238 GCF_000475195.1 Diaphorina citri
CTCTGTGTGTTTTCTCTGTGTGCTAATATTTGTCTCTGTGCATGTTTTTGTTCTCTGTGTGCTGTGTGTCATCTCCCCCCTCTAGAAGCAAACATTCGCCAAGAGTGAGGCCTCCAAGAAGCGCAATGTAACCTCCGAGGAACCCGTACCCGCCTCCATACCCATCAAAGAACTGGTGAGTTTTATTAGAAGGCCAAGTGTAGGTTGAAAATTGGTAAGTTTAATTAGACAGCCAGTT
>NW_007517266.1:0-238 GCF_000475195.1 Diaphorina citri
AGTAAGAACGTTTATTTTACAAAATTAAATATTTACCTATGTGTACCTTGTGCCTACCTAATGTACATAATAATAATATGTAGCTATGTGTTAGTCTTCCCTAGTCTTCCCATCCCTTTTGTGGTGGACGGATGGAGGCGGGGGGTATGGGGGGCCACCTTCATGCTCCACGCGTCCTTCTGTTGGCCCCGGGGGGGTTGGGTGGACTAGTGGTAGTGCTGTCACAATTTAATCTTGT
>NW_007517267.1:0-238 GCF_000475195.1 Diaphorina citri
TTCAATAGTTTCTTAAGACAATAGGGTCGTAGATGGTTTTTGTCAATCCCTGTAAAAAATAAAAATAAACAGACGATATTTTATCTTGTCGGTGTCGGAGCATGCCCTTCTCATAGTATGTCTCAAAACAGGTGCCTTTGTTTTAGCATGTTATCGCGGAGTATGTCCTTCATAATATGGGCGCTAAGAGACACAAAACTTCAATTTAGAAGTTTGGCTATCACAAATATCACCAGAA
>NW_007517268.1:0-238 GCF_000475195.1 Diaphorina citri
AATATCTAACATTTTTGAGATTAATAAAATTTTGCCCTAGCTATAGCTACAGTTTTGATATGAATGTTGCTTGAGCTATAGTTTTGATATGAACGTTGCTTGAGCTACAGTTTTGATATGAATGTTGCCTTAGCTATAGTTTTGATATGAACGTTCCTTGAGCTACAGTTTTGATATGAACGTTGCTTGATCTACAGTTTTGATATGAATGTTGCCTGAGCTACAGTTTTGATATGAA
>NW_007517269.1:0-238 GCF_000475195.1 Diaphorina citri
TATGAAGGTATCTCATGTGTGGCAAGTTCTTCTCAGTTAACTAGTTCTGTAGTTTTGTTCCCTTGTTCCTATTGTGAGTTGTGAGCGCATTTTCAGAGTGCTACGACACAGAACACATGAGTCTAATGTACAAGTTGTTTCATTGCTAGCATGCGTGTAGAATCGAGTCTTTCTGTGCGAATGATAACAAGTGTTTGTGTTTGTGTGTGTTTTTTTTTTTTTTTTTTTTTTTTTTGGG
>NW_007517270.1:0-238 GCF_000475195.1 Diaphorina citri
TTTTTTCTTCCCTCTAGTTTACTTATTAGGCTGAGTGCCTCCCATTACATTACATTGAAATGGGGGTCTTTTCTGACAAAATCCCTGTGTGCGGAGTCCAGTATGTAGGACTGAATGCGACTCTACTGGGAATTGAACCTGTACAAGTTTAGTATCATAGCTAAGGAGTTGTTCAACAAATATTACCCGTCCTCAACTTCAGGGTCTGTATCCGAGTCCCAATTGTTATCGCCTTCTC
>NW_007517271.1:0-238 GCF_000475195.1 Diaphorina citri
AGCGTGTAAAGTTGGCGGGAAATTCGAAATTTTGATTTTTTTTCCGCAACGCGTACAATCTGAATTCATTTTTACTTTTTATCTCTAGTTTGCACATTTATATTATAGGTACTTTTCATTTAAATTAGATATTACAAACAAGCGAATTACAAAGCTTTTTTTTATTTTTTTTTTTTTTAAGAGGTTTGACAGAGGGAACTGTAACTGCTATGGTCTTATCGTCCCGAAATCGAAGAGA
>NW_007517272.1:0-238 GCF_000475195.1 Diaphorina citri
TTCGTTGCCCCTGGAAGAGAGACGAAACGCAACCAAGCTGTACAACCCGATGAAGATTACAGAACTGCAGGTGAGCTTGTTTTCAAGAAAACCATGAGAGCCGAACTTTTTTTTTATCTTGCTGAATTTGAACGGCCTCTATCTCCGGACAGGTACTAAACTTTAATTCTATTCTATTCTATTCTATTCCATTCTGGTCTCTTCTCTTCTCTTCTCCTCTCTTCTCTACTATTCTATT
>NW_007517273.1:0-238 GCF_000475195.1 Diaphorina citri
CAGAGACCGACAGTGCCGACGTGGTACAAAGCATTGAAAATGCTACCGATCCTTTACAACATGATGTATGATCATTGGATTGGATCAGAAATACCGTGCATTAAGATCAGAAAATGAACATTTCATGTGTTAGCATAACTGGAATATCCACTACCTATAGACCTATAGGAACTTACCTACAAAATAATAAATTACACTACCTATTTATTTTAAAGCTATTTTTTAAAAACAGGTGAAT
>NW_007517274.1:0-238 GCF_000475195.1 Diaphorina citri
TTTTTTTAGACCCAACTGAAACCCCATAGGCCAATACGAAGTCTGGAAATCTGCAAAACGGCATTAATACTTGCACATAAAGGTGTGTCTGTCCAAACATAGTACCGGCCGTCGATCGAACCATTTTTGACATTTTACATTCAAATGCCACATAATACCAACACTGCCGACAGGAATGAGAGAAACAAAATACTGGTCCCGAAGAGGTTTACTTGGCTTGTATTAAAATTTTCTCCTA
>NW_007517275.1:0-238 GCF_000475195.1 Diaphorina citri
ACTGACTAGTTGGCTGAGTTCATCCCCCGTCATATGATCTAGGTTGAGGTTTTGCTGGTCTATTGGTATCTCGCTGTTTTCATCAGAGAAATTCTCCCGGAAAACAGTACCTGGGAACACAGGAATATATTTTTCTAATCTAAAACTAAAAATCGAAATCACGATTTCTTTCTGGTGAAGCTGAGAGCTTCTTCACAATTTTTGTGGATATCGCAGAATTACTATAGTTCATCCAGAT
>NW_007517276.1:0-238 GCF_000475195.1 Diaphorina citri
TAGGTTTGCCCCAAGGATAATGAGGAAAAGAACTTCAAAGAACCTATGTTAGACTGCATGGTCGAGTGATTTCTTAAGAAGAGGAAGAATTGATTTGAAGGCAACTAGAGGAAGACGAAAAATAGGAAGAACAGTAAGCAGAACGAGAATAAGGAGTGGAAGAAGAAGAAAGAGGAGAAGAAGAAGAAGGAGAAAGAGGAGGAGGACGAGGAGGAGGAGGAGGAGGAGGAGAAGGAGT
>NW_007517277.1:0-238 GCF_000475195.1 Diaphorina citri
AAATGAATGTACCTACTTCATGTTGGTAAGCCGGTAAATCAAGGATCATGTAGGGATGCTGTACAGATCTACAGAGTTAAGCCCTCGTAAGCTGAAGAAATACCAAGTCCTGTGTTAGTGAACGAAATTTTACTTCATTCGAGGCATGCAATTTTACTCCTGTTTCTCGAAAATTTGACCACGTGTAGTGCTGAAAATACTTGGATACTTATTTTTAGATGTGCCTCACATTCACATG
>NW_007517278.1:0-238 GCF_000475195.1 Diaphorina citri
AATACAATCCAACAAATTAGAAAATCCAGGGCAATTTTTTAAATAATTATTTTGTATATTTTTTAAATAAAAACCTCTTGATAAGGAGAACTTATATATAATGTAACTTATATATAAAACACAGAACTTATATATAATGACTGCTGAAACCCTCCAAGAGATAAAAACCTCTGTAAAATAATTCCCCAAATAAAGCTCTGGCAAGTAGCTGTTTCTCAGCTTATAAAAAAATAAAAAC
>NW_007517279.1:0-238 GCF_000475195.1 Diaphorina citri
TCAAATGATCTTCTTGTGAATCGATTATTTTAATTTGCTGCTGGAAATTCTAACCGCAGTCCTCTTGGTCATGAAACCAATGTCTTGGCAAAAAGACTACGGGGCCTAACTAACTCCCTTTGACGAAATCAGACTAGTCAAAGATGCTTCGCCGGAACGACTGTGTACCAAACGGAGGCCCCCGGGAGACCCCGTATATCTCATCAAGTTGAACCCTGACCTCCCACATTACACTAAT
>NW_007517280.1:0-238 GCF_000475195.1 Diaphorina citri
CTTCTCCCAAAGAAGTTGGTGGCGTCCGAGTTTAACCAAATGGTAAGTCAATCACCACATCCGTGTTATCTTTTGAAAAATTTTTTATTTAGCTCCCTACGCCACTCCTATGGCAAGCTTATGTCATAGATTGGTGAAATTACATTCAAGGGACTTGAATGTGAGGTGAGTGAGAGGACTCAAAAACTATCGTCCTCGCCACAGCCATCCAGATAAATGTCAAAAGATTCTCGATTAC
>NW_007517281.1:0-238 GCF_000475195.1 Diaphorina citri
AAGATTTCTTTTTACTTTTTTGTATCTGCCATTCACCGGGGCGATTGTCCCTAGCCATGTCTAATTGGTTCGTCCTGAACAGCAGTCAACCATCGTGGGGACTTGTGCTAATTCCTTAAATGCAGCGAGCACCCTTTGAAGAACTGCCGCCTAGCTAGGCTGGTTAGGGTTAGCTGTTCTCCTCTCTGTTTACAGTCCCACAGCTAGACACTAGTCTACTATCTAACGTAACCGAGTC
>NW_007517282.1:0-238 GCF_000475195.1 Diaphorina citri
TAAAGCGAAAAGAGGAAAGGTCAAAACTAGAACTGATAAAGAAAGACGAATAAGGAGAAGAAGAAGAAGAAGAAGAAGGAGGAGGAGAAAAAGAAGAAGAAGACGGGAGAAGAAGGAGGAGGAGGATAAGGAGAAGAAGGCTATAAAAGAGGAGGTGATGGAGATAAAAATTTCAAATAAAGACCATACACCAAGAGATAACACACAACATTATAAAGAATAAGAAGATGAAAAAAAT
>NW_007517283.1:0-238 GCF_000475195.1 Diaphorina citri
CATCATTCTACCCAATATCAAATAACCTTAAGACAGTAACCTTTCAGTATTAAATCCACGACGGTCGGGACTTGAACCCGCGACCTAGAGCTTACTGGCACCCTAATCAAGACGGTCTATAAGAGTCTTCCTCATTTGATCAATATCTTATTGTCCGTTTTGATTTCAGTTTAGTTTAAGGCGAGTGCACCACAAGAATGGACGGGGACCCGATAGTATCCACATCTGAGAGTTCCTC
>NW_007517284.1:0-238 GCF_000475195.1 Diaphorina citri
TTTTGCTAACCGTATTATTGGTTGGGTGGAAGAGCTCTTTTAGGAGAACTCTGCCACTTAAAGCCATTAACAATGAAATTGGAAATAGTATATGCAGCCATGATTACCTGTTGCGATTACAAAGAATATAACTGTTTACAAGGGAAGACCACCTGAATATGAAAATTATTAGAAAACACACGCGATAATGAAGCTCCATTATTTCTTTGTAATTTTATTTCTTGAATAAATTTTCATT
>NW_007517285.1:0-238 GCF_000475195.1 Diaphorina citri
GTTGTTTTTGGTGTCGAAGCCTAACGAGTTATCAAAGGAAGGTACTTCAAACGACCAAGGAGGAAGGTGTTTAATATACGGAAGAAAGATACAATTGAGGATAACAGAGGAGAAGGCAGGTATGTTTCTAAACCGCACACACAGTGGTGGAGGTTTATTGGGGGGGAAGAGATTTACGTCAAAATTAGGAGATAACAGGAGAGTATGAACTGGATTCAACGGACAGGAAGCGATCTTA
>NW_007517286.1:0-238 GCF_000475195.1 Diaphorina citri
ATTTTATTCTAAACGGATAATGTTCGTTCTCAGAACGGCTGGCTTCGTCCTATCCTGTCTCCCTTCTCTCTTCGATTTTGGGACAATAAGACCTTAGCACTTACAGTTCCCTCTATCAAACACTCATTTTATCTCGGTGGTGTAGTGGTCAAGACGTTCGCCTGATAAACAGGAGGGCGTGGGTTCAATCCGAGCCGAGTTATGAAAGTTTATTCTTAATATAATTTGAGAATTTGAC
>NW_007517287.1:0-238 GCF_000475195.1 Diaphorina citri
CTTCTCTCTTCGATTTCGGGACGATAAGACCATAGCAGTTACAGTTCCCTCTGTCAAACCTCTTAAAAAAAAAACTACTTGATTGAATTTGCTCAATTGTCCTCACGAGCATGAGTGCACCCCGAACTCCAAACAGAGAACCGAAAAAACTTCAACTCCCCCGGGAATAGAACCCGGGACCTCTGGTATTCAAGTCTAGTGAATCTAGTCCAAATTCTGATGTTTTTCCTCTTTTTTT
>NW_007517288.1:0-238 GCF_000475195.1 Diaphorina citri
ATTTTTTTTTTTTTTTTTTTACTTTAGTTTTTAATGAATGGTAAGTCTGCATTTATTTAAGAATAGGTACATTGAAAATTACAAATATGTTTTTCCTGTTTCAAAAACGCCCATACTCTTAGTTATGTAGGTACCTATAGTTTTGTGATTTTTATTATCTGAGGAATGGAACTGAAAACCAGAGAAGATCTAAGAATCTTTTTGGTCCCCTGGTGTTTCAAAAATGATCGAGTGACTG
>NW_007517289.1:0-238 GCF_000475195.1 Diaphorina citri
ACCATCTCAACCAAAAGATATTCGCCAGCCTGGTTAGCTTGGTGGGTAGAGCGTCTGCCTTGTAAGTGCCAGGTCGTGAGTTCGATTTCCGCCCGGGGCGGATTTTATCTGGAGGGGATAAGGTTCATTCTCGGAATGGCTTGCTTTCTCCTATCCTGTCTTTCTTCTCTCTTCGATTTCGGGACGATAAGACCCTAGTAATTACAGTTCCCTCTGTCAAACCTCTGAAAGAGAGAGA
>NW_007517290.1:0-238 GCF_000475195.1 Diaphorina citri
TACACTTTGTTATGGACGTTGCAGTTTCTTTCCTTTTATAGTAGGTTCTTATCCTTGTAGTAAACGAAATATACAATAGTATAAAAAGTTGCGTCTACACCTCGAACTTTCTCGTACGATTCACTTGACATACCATAGAATCTCGAATCTTTAATCTGAAAACCTCTGAAATTCGATAGGTGCGTACGATAAACACCTAAACAAATAAAAGAACCTCGAACTTTCCCGTATGTTCCCG
>NW_007517291.1:0-238 GCF_000475195.1 Diaphorina citri
TTTGTTTATGTTGTCAATTGCTTTCACAACATCATGGTCAGACTCTAGCGGTGTTAATATTTCTAGGTCTGCCGGCTGGGTAGGTTCAAATCCAAACATCAGATAACTAGGTGGATATTTTGTCACCTGATGTGGTGTGTTGTTATAGCTGAACACTACCGCATTGAGCACATTTGCCCAATTTGATCCTTGATCATTGACGTAATGTGAGATCATGTCACAAATAACGCCATTCATT
>NW_007517292.1:0-238 GCF_000475195.1 Diaphorina citri
CCACTCTGTCCTACTATTGTATATTGTATGACGGATGGCTTGTGACGTTTTGTAAACATGTGCTCTAATCTTTTCCTCGCAAAAGATAAATGGACGGCTAATGTATTATCCATCCGCATGTGGTTCTTTTTGGCTTCTTTTTCCTTTATTCTTTCTCAGCGGTGCGACAATAAAACCATCTAAGTACTATCTCGTAATCGTAAAAGGGTAAAGCATATTTCCCTTTGTTAGGGGGGTT
>NW_007517293.1:0-238 GCF_000475195.1 Diaphorina citri
ACCTTAAGCCGCTCGGAGAAGTTTTATAATTTTCATTTCTTACAAGAGTACTTGACTCGAAGTGTATTTTACTTTTTTTATATCTTGGAATAGGTACTAGATTTTAATTATTGTCTTTAGTAAAAATACATACATCATGTTTTTAGTGTACAAAATCATATTTCAAAACCTAAGCCTCTTCTCAGGAAGTGATGGTTTTGTTTTTAATGTTTCCTTAAGGAGTACCTACCTAATATGA
>NW_007517294.1:0-238 GCF_000475195.1 Diaphorina citri
CTACAGTCTTTTAATTTTTACACAACACTTAATAGGTAAATACTTCCTAATAAGTACACACTTTGAATGTAAAAAAAAACAGTATATTTTGTACAAACTTTTTTATCGACTTTGACTCATAATATGTCTGTAACTAGGTACGTGGCTGGAATAGGCACCAGTAACTTCCCTTCCTTTAAGTTCCATTCTGATAGAGAGAGATAGAAAGACAAAGAGAGGGAGAGAGAGAGAGAGAGAG
>NW_007517295.1:0-238 GCF_000475195.1 Diaphorina citri
TGATTCACACAATCTTTCCACCTTTTTTCTTCGGTCTCCCTCGCCCTTTTCTCCCCCCTCACTTTCATTCTCTCAAGTCGTCTCCCTATGTAGCTCTCATCTCTTCTTTAAACATGTCCTTATACACAATAAATATTCAAAATATTCAAATATACCTCCCCCCTCACTTTCATTCTCTCAACTCTTCTCCCTATGTAGCTCTCATCTCTTCTTTAAACATGTCCTTATACACAACAAA
>NW_007517296.1:0-238 GCF_000475195.1 Diaphorina citri
GATTTCCTACAATCTGATTGGTTCCTTCATTTTGGGTTGATGACTCATTGCTGTCACATTGATCTGGATGAACTATAGGCTGGAAGAACTAGATTAATGCTCACTCATTATTACCTGGCAACATTTGAAGCACTTCTTACAGTTCTGCACCTTATTATTACTCGCCACAACGCTATGCGCTTTCAGGTGAGCCCTCAACCTCGAAGCTCGTGACAAATAATGCCCGCAAATCTCACAC
>NW_007517297.1:0-238 GCF_000475195.1 Diaphorina citri
AACTGGCGTTTACGCAGGCGAAATATACGTTTATACGTTTTCATACTAGGCTGGAGTGCCAGGAATGTTTAACCCTGAGCGTTGTCGGCAAACCAGATAGCTTAACTAATAACTACACTTGTAGACTACATCTACAGTGTATAGTATAAACTGAATTCTACTGACATCCTAAAGATTTTTCAAGTGGTTTGACTTCCTCGACTTTTCCGCTGGAATTTAAACCAGATCTTCAGTGGTC
>NW_007517298.1:0-238 GCF_000475195.1 Diaphorina citri
GTGTAAGTGAAATATCAATGTTCGATACAGGTTTAACTTTAACCTTACTGTCTAAGGTCTTTTTCTTCTTCTTTTTAAGAGGTTTGACAGAGGGAATTGTGACTACCAAGGTCTTATCGTTCCCAAATCGAAGAGAAAAGGAAGATAGAACAGGAGAAAGTCAGCCTTTCCAAGAACAAACATCATCCGTTCAGGATAAAATCCGCCCCGGCCGGGAATCGAACCCGCGGCCTAGCGC
>NW_007517299.1:0-238 GCF_000475195.1 Diaphorina citri
CCAAAGTAGCTAGGGACAGCGGAGGGAGAGCCGGGAATAACAGGGAAGGTAGAAACAAGCACGTCGGCATAATATTCTGCCCCTAACAGGAGATCTAAGGAATCACTAACACTATCACTGTGTGAAAGATAATTATTATCTGCTAACTGTAGGTGACGGAATTTATCCAACACTTCAATAGGTACACTACTGGGTATGTCCGACGCAATTTTGGGAAGCACTGCAGCGCAAACATGCA
>NW_007517300.1:0-238 GCF_000475195.1 Diaphorina citri
TGTAGAAAAGGTGTAATACTTCTGGAGTAGCTGAGAGGAGAAATCAGAAATTTGGTGGATGTGCCAAAACCCCCTTGAGAAAGACGAATATTATCTTCAGCTTGTAAGCAATAAATAATATGAGTTCGTGTTGGATGAAAATCAACAACTTTACTGTGATCACTGACCAAGTTATTACTTTCTATTATTTTTTAGTAGGTTTTGTCAACTATTTTTTAGCAGGTTCTATTATTTTTTA
>NW_007517301.1:0-238 GCF_000475195.1 Diaphorina citri
TAATACTAAATAATTACCTACCTACCTAAAAAATCTAAAAAATCTCAAAATGCAATCTTCGTTTGTTTGTAATTGTACACCAATGAATAATGATATTAACTTCCCAGAATTTTTGTTGTGTAAACGAAAACCAATTTCCCCTTAATAGGCTTAAGCTTAAAAATAATGAGATTATTAAAGGGAAATAGGTTCAGCATACTTTTATAGAAGGCCCTCTTTCTTCACTGCGTGGTTGTTC
>NW_007517302.1:0-238 GCF_000475195.1 Diaphorina citri
TTCTGGGCTATATTTATTTATTTTTTAATCTTCTGTTAGTGTGTCAGTAAAACAAACACCGCAATGAAATGGTTTTATGTTTACCTCAATGTCCATTTAGGTTTTCATGCCAAGTTACATTGTGTGATTTCACTTGCTGCAAGCTGTGATAAATAATGTTATTGTGGATATTTCAATATAAAATGAAATGTTTTACCAAACTTATTGCTTATTGATATGGTTTTGTAACAAAGCTAAT
>NW_007517304.1:0-238 GCF_000475195.1 Diaphorina citri
ATAAAAAAGAGTTCCTTCAAGCTGCAAGCTAAGTAGGTGTATATCTTCACCTATACAGGGTGGCTGTTGAAGAACAAACGAGGTACCTATACTGGGTGTTTATAAATTTAGTGTTTCTTTACTTTCCTTGTCCATGAGATAGGCAAATTGGCATGTGTACAATATAATAATAATAGTGCTTATTTATACTGCTCGCATAGGACTGAAAAGTCCCTTTACTCCAGCAGTAGGCTACTAC
>NW_007517305.1:0-238 GCF_000475195.1 Diaphorina citri
ATTTTCAATTGCCGTTCTAATGAAAAAGTTCAAAGAGTTGTGACGTCAGATTTCACGTCGAAATGCGCAGAAACGCTTACGCACAAACAAACGAAGCGTGAGTCATGAATTATGACGTCATCGCCTACGGGAGCGTATGCCGTGACGTCAAACTTCTCGTTTTACCGGTATTTTTTAAATCGATTTATCTCGGGATCTAGAAGTCGTAGAAGAAAGAGAAAAATTCCGTTGGTCCTCA
>NW_007517306.1:0-238 GCF_000475195.1 Diaphorina citri
CAGGTGAAAAACAGAAAAGAAAAAGATAATAATAAAAGATTCAATTTGAATTCTTTTATTATTATCTTTTTCTTTTCTCTTTTTCACCTGCCTTAGGCCCGGTACGAGTGTTTTTTCGTGAATTTTTTTTTGACGATTTTTTTTTACAATCTGAAAATCCATTTTTTTTTTTTTTAAAGAGGTTTGACAGAGGGAACTGTAACTGCTATGGTCTTATCGTCCCGAAATCGAAGAGAGA
>NW_007517307.1:0-238 GCF_000475195.1 Diaphorina citri
TTAGATGATTCTAATAATAAATAATTGGACCACAAAATAAAATTTAAAAGAAAATCAAAGAAATACTATCTACCGGAAGAAGATCTAGATTATTGTAAATTTAACAAAAATTAAATAGAAATTAGGAACATAATGACAAATAAAAGATAGTTTAGGTAGTGATTTTGAAATAAAATTATCTCAAGGAATAATTAAATTATTTTTTATACCACTAAATAATACCCGATGTTTTCCGAAC
>NW_007517308.1:0-238 GCF_000475195.1 Diaphorina citri
GGTATTTCTACCTATTAAACTTAACCCTGAGTAAGTAAAGCTCCAAAAGAAGATTTTTTCCGGGGATCTAGGTTCGAGCCCCCTCAAGCCCGGTACCTGTGTGCAGTTCTGCATACCGTCACGTAAGAGGTACCTTTACCATTTCCATAGGCAGCCTATTGAGTCTTCAATATTGAAGCACTAGGATATGTGAACTTGATCAGAATAATAATCTCGATTTGGCAACCGATCATAACAA
>NW_007517309.1:0-238 GCF_000475195.1 Diaphorina citri
CTTTTCTTCATCTCCTCTTATTCTTCTTCTATTATTCTTCTATCCATCTCGTTGAATTATGCTGGCAAGATCTCGCGTTTGATACAATTTACTTCTCAGGCAAATCTTTTATTCATTGAATCATACTTACACTAGGGTCGGGACTCGGGAGGAGATGTTGGGGAGAGAACAAGGTGGAGGAAGAAAAAGAAGGAGAGTTATTTTCAGGTGTAGAATTTGATGATGCTTAAGGAGGAGA
>NW_007517310.1:0-238 GCF_000475195.1 Diaphorina citri
AGCGGTTGTGACTCGACGTCCGCCCTCTTCAACCAAGGCAAAGTAAAAGCGCTGCGGACGGTAGTGAAGAATCCCGACTCCCTGCATTACATACGCCGGTTTCTTGATCCGGCTTCAACAACTCGAGAAATAACCGAAGCGGGGGAAAGATTCCTGGTCTTCCTGTATGGCGGGAATCATGAAACCACCTCTCTCAACAAGCTCCGATACAAGAGTTATGTAACCTCAGCGTTCAAGG
>NW_007517311.1:0-238 GCF_000475195.1 Diaphorina citri
CGTATTGGATGAAGCCAATAATCTTCAGATTACAGCCGAGGATCTCCTAGTTGAACTGGACATTTACATGAAACCCAAAGAATCTCCATCTCTCATACAACCAGCTCCAGCGTTACAACACGCTTCCTCAGGGGGCAATCTTCCCAAACTCCAGTTGCCGGTTTTTAATGGTGACATCCTAAAATGGACGGAATTTTGGGACCGCTTTACATCCGTTGTGGATCGACGCACAGATATT
>NW_007517312.1:0-238 GCF_000475195.1 Diaphorina citri
ATAAAATCCGCCCCGGGCGGGAATTGAACCTACGGCCTAACTCTTACAAGGCAGACGCGCTACCAACTAAGCTAACTAGGCTGGCCAATAAAATCTAAAAAAAGGGAATTTGGCTAAAAATTTCGCTCGGCAAGCTTAAGAGACTGAAGGACAAGTTCTAGTCCACAAGGAGTTTCTTAAGAAGAATATGATTCGTTTTGGGACTGATTCAACAATATTCTACTTTGGAAAAGCCGAT
>NW_007517313.1:0-238 GCF_000475195.1 Diaphorina citri
TTTATTTTTTTTTTTTTTTTTCAAAGATTGTACATTGGTTTTGGAACACCCTATAGATAAAATGAAATGAATACATAACTGAAATGGTTTTTTGGGGCACCTTGTACATTATGTATATCAATATAATGAACTGTACTCTTGTATTGACTTCCATGGAACAAAAGCCAGAGAGAGAGAGAGAGAGGGAGAGAGAGAGAGAGAGAGAGAGAGAGAGAGAGAGAAGTAAATAAAGAAAAAC
>NW_007517314.1:0-238 GCF_000475195.1 Diaphorina citri
GAGGGAGGGAGAGAAAGAGAGGGAATGGATGGAGGGAATAAAAGGAAGAGTGGGATAGAGAGATGAAGGAAAGGGAGGGAGGGAGGCAGAGGGAACGGATGGAGGGGGAATGCAAGGAAGAGTGGGAGAGAGAGATGAAGGAAACGGAGGGAGGGAGGAAGAGGGAGGGAGAGAAAGAGAGGGAATGGATGGAGGGAATAAAAGGAAGAGTGGGATAGAGAGATGAAGGAAAGGGAGG
>NW_007517315.1:0-238 GCF_000475195.1 Diaphorina citri
CCCGCGAAGCCCCGGGAGCGCGCAGCGCGACCGTAAACAAGGGAGCGCGAAGCGCGACCCTATGCACAACCCCGAGAAGCCCCGGGAGCGCGCAGCGCGACCCCATGAACAACCCCGCGAAGCCCCGGGAGCGCGCAGCGCGACCGTAAACAAGGGAGCACGAAGCGCGACCCCATGCATAACCTGGCGAAGCCCCGGGAGCGCGCAGCGCGACCGTAAACAAGGGAGCGCGTCTCTA
>NW_007517316.1:0-238 GCF_000475195.1 Diaphorina citri
CACACTGATGATCAAGTGAAATGGAATTAAAAGTCAGTGAAAGTAATCCCTAATTGCCTATGCCTATACCTATAACTAGGTCATTGTTCTTAAATATTCTAATTGCCTCTAATGATTTTTTGTGAAACTTCGCCATTGATTACACTCGGGTACTTGAACTCTTAACCTATACGATATAAATTTTATATCAACAGGGTGTAGAATGTATGAAGGAGATGACTTTCAGAGAAAATGCCCA
>NW_007517317.1:0-238 GCF_000475195.1 Diaphorina citri
CATGACTTTCCTTATCCTATTGAATGAAGCTTATTTGGGTGTTCTTCTACAGTAACTTTTACAATATCTCTAACCGTTTAGTCAGTACAGTCGTCGTAAATCGTGAAAAAGCTGTCAAAATACAGCCAACCGCAACACGTGTCTCAATCAATTTTGTGTTGTATCCTTGTCACATTTGTGGACTACATACCAAATATATTCTTACACCCGTATTTATGAACAAGTTCTTCAGATCGTT
>NW_007517318.1:0-238 GCF_000475195.1 Diaphorina citri
TGTACGTACTCTTCTCCTATAGGAGAAAAAAAAAACTCCTGTTTTTCTGTTTCTTTGTTTACAAATAAAAGGCATTTAGAAATCATCTAGATATTTTAAAGGCACTTGTGAGAATAATAAATTGGGATTAGAAATACCAACCTCAATAGTAGTGGTTAGTGCGGTGGACTTTGGAACCGAAAGTTGCTGGTTCGAGTCCAAATCAAATTGTATTAATCGAGGAAAGGCATTTGTGACA
>NW_007517319.1:0-238 GCF_000475195.1 Diaphorina citri
CTTCGCTAAGGAAAAAATGGGTATTTTCGGGAATCGAACCCAGAACTCTGAGTTGCGATCAAGTGGCTTAGGATTGATAGTTTTTTCTGGAATCCGTGGTGAAATACCTACCTACCTAGAGAGGTTGAAAATCTATTATTGATGACATGACGTGACGTAGGGAACAGAGGGATTTTAACAATAAATAGAGAGGTAGTTATAGGCCTATAAGACCGAGTGTGACATAAGATTTTCGAAA
>NW_007517320.1:0-238 GCF_000475195.1 Diaphorina citri
ATGTCTTCTCTTCATTTAAGTATCTTTTTACTTCCTAAGGTAATATCTATTAGTTTAATGTTGTGGCTGTTGTACATACGAGTATTTAGTTCATTCAAACTATCTCTTCGACTTACCTCCTACCCCTCCTCTTTTCATCTGATGCACTCAAACAAATTGCTCTCAATATTGATATACTCACCCCTCTTCCATGTTTGTTCGAATTCTATATTCTAATGATTGTTTTCATTGCTTCATT
>NW_007517321.1:0-238 GCF_000475195.1 Diaphorina citri
CCAGACAGACAGAGAGTGAGAAGGATAACAAATTATATTCTAAACACGTTATACTGTGTGCACGTGAGTGCAGTTTTCTCTCTCTCTCTCTTTCCCTTTTTGCCTATTTCTATATTTTTCTCATTCTCCTTCTATCTATCTTCCTAATATGATCCTTCTGTCTGAGCCATGTTGTTCTTTTGCTTCCCATTATCAAGTTCCTTCCTTTTACCATCTATGCCTTTTCCTTTCGCATCCT
>NW_007517322.1:0-238 GCF_000475195.1 Diaphorina citri
TATCTCTTTCCCTATCTCTCTCTCCCTCTGTTTCTCTTACTCTCACACATTATAACATTACCCTTTGCTCTCTCTCTCCCTCTTCCTGTTCTAATATTAGGAGGGAGAGAGAGAGGCATATAAATATATAAGGCCAATTTAAAGCTCGACCTAGTTTTCGCTATACAGGGTAGGCGAGGTGGCAAAGATTTTAGTTTACACTCTACGAATTACATTTTTACACTCGTATACAGGGTGT
>NW_007517323.1:0-238 GCF_000475195.1 Diaphorina citri
AGAGGGAAGAAGAAGAAGAAGGTGGAAGAAAAGGAGACGGAGAGGGAAGGAGGAACAGAGGGAAGAAGAAGAAGAAGGTGGAAGAAAAGGAGACGGAGAGGGAAGGAGGAACAGAGGGAAGAAGAAGAAGAAGGAGGAAGAAAAGGAGATGGAGAGGGAAGAAGAAGAAGAAGAAGGTGGAAGAAAAGGAGACGGAGAGGGAAGGAGGAACAGAGGGAAGAAGAAGAAGAAGGAGGAA
>NW_007517324.1:0-238 GCF_000475195.1 Diaphorina citri
AAAGTTTAAAACGCGATTTTCTCGAAATGAGAAAAGGTGGACTCCCATCTTTTTTCCCGTGGGGTCTTCATTTGTTTTTCCTCAGGGAAACCCAAGGGTGCATTCTTCTTCAGCGTGATTTGTAATACAGTCCTAATGCTGTATAGAAAGTCGACAGTCGACAACGTACATATATGTACCTACTAACATACGAGTTAGGTACCTGAAGTTATTATAGGGAAAAGATGTAGCATCGCAA
>NW_007517325.1:0-238 GCF_000475195.1 Diaphorina citri
AGGGTAAAAGAACACTCAAATAAGCATCATTCAATAGGATAAGGAAAGTCGTGTGATGTTCACACCAGATTTTTATGACTGGAATCTAAGCAAGGACAGAACCCGCATAAGTAATAAAATTAGGTGAGTGAACTGTCCCAAGTTACCATGACAGGAGAGCGAGGGTTCGAATCCTAGATTATTATTATTATTATTATTATTATTATTTTTATTATTATTATTATTATTATTATTATTA
>NW_007517326.1:0-238 GCF_000475195.1 Diaphorina citri
AGTAGATACCTATGTAGGTGACGTTAATCTTCTTTAAGTTTCTCTATTCTCATCTCCTTCTCTATTCCTCTCTCTCTCTCTATCTATCTATCTATCTATCTATCTATCTATCTATCTATCTATCTATCTATCTATCTATCTCCTTGTCAGCTTTCTTATTTAGTTTTTGTCTTTTTATCGCTTCAAATAGATATTTGTTCAGATAGAGCTCGTTTTTGGCTTGGCACTTATCGCTTTC
>NW_007517327.1:0-238 GCF_000475195.1 Diaphorina citri
CCATCGGCATAGCCAGAATCCCTGACCCCAGACTGCTTTTCAGCATGTGGAGCAGAGCACCAGTGTCTCTGAAATTTTAGAAGTAAAAGGTTTTTTTAGTAAGTATTTTAGTGAACTGTGGAATTCACCGAGAAAAGTCCCATCTATAGCGTTCAAAAAGCTAATTAAAACAAAAATTTCTTTACTTAGTACCTAGATACTTTATTTAGGTAGATTTGTACTAAATATTTCAAAATTG
>NW_007517328.1:0-238 GCF_000475195.1 Diaphorina citri
ATTACTATGTTCCTTGAGGTGTGTGCTGTATTGTTTCATGGTTTGGAACTTACGACCACAACCTAATTCTTCACAGCACAGTGTGAGAGGCTTTCCATGCCTGACCATATGCATTTTCAAATTTGATAAAGTTGTGAAACGTTTGTTACAGTTCTTCTGATCACAAGGATAACATTTTTTATCTTCATCATGACTAGTCATGTGTCTCAGGAGTTTATGCTTGGAAAAGAAACCCCAC
>NW_007517329.1:0-238 GCF_000475195.1 Diaphorina citri
GATGAACAACCAATCAGATTGCGTTATTAAATCAACGACCTTTGAGGAGCATTTTAATCGCTTAGGAGGGACTTTTTGACAGCAAATTCGAGTTTTTCAGGTCATTTTACCTATGTAAGGGTCATAAACTCGAAAAAAAATCTCATTTGGGACAGCCCCATTCAGCCTCATTTTGGAGTAATTTCGAACAAATTTTTAGCTTTCTCAGTGTTTCCTTGTAAGTTGGAACGTTTTTCAT
>NW_007517330.1:0-238 GCF_000475195.1 Diaphorina citri
CCATTATAATTGGTTATTTGTTGAGGACGGTCAAGTGGTTACGACCTTGGTTTTGCAATCCGAGGGTCGGGAATCATAGCAACCAGACAAACAGACTGATAAACCAAATGGAAAGTCGTTAAGACTTGACATTCTTGACAACAATAGGGGAAATAGGTTCTCGTAAAATGACATTCTTGACAACAATAAGAAATGTAAAAACAGAAACAGAAAGTTTCCACTCCCATATTAGGCACCC
>NW_007517331.1:0-238 GCF_000475195.1 Diaphorina citri
CAAAGGTAGGTATTCTTTAACCATGATCGAATAAACTATGGGCTGAAAAATTCCCGGAGGGACGGGCCCTGCTTGTTATTACTATTGTAATAACTAATAAAGGAAGGACGGACTAAAAATAAATAACAATAGGTAATAATAATAAAATTAAGAAAATATGTACATATTTAAAGGTATAAAATTTATTCCTTTTCTCTCTTCCTTCTTCTCTCTATCTCTCTCCCTCTCTTTCTTTCCC
>NW_007517332.1:0-238 GCF_000475195.1 Diaphorina citri
ATCTCCGGAAGAAACAGGCGAAAGAGAATGGGACGAGGAGGAAGAGAAGAAGAAAAAGAGGAGAATGAAGAAGGAAGAGAAGAATAAGAAGGCGAAGGAGAAGAATAAGAATGAGAAAGAGGAGGAAGTTAAGAAGAACAGAAGGAAAAAAAGAAGAATCAGAGGGAAGACGAGAGGGAAGAAGAAAAGGAGGAGGAGGAATAGAAGAAGAAGGACGAGGAAGAAGAAGAAGGAGAGA
>NW_007517333.1:0-238 GCF_000475195.1 Diaphorina citri
AAGCCAGCCGTTCCGAGAACGAACCTTATTATCCGTATAAAATCCTCCCCGGTCGGACCCACGAAATCGAATAGCGAAAGAACTTCATCCCATTTTGGATTAAGTTTGCCCCGGGTGGCCGGGCGGTAATCGTATACGCGGCCTAGGGCCTGCAGTAGTAATAGAGCAGGAAAAATGAGGACCAACGGAATTTTTCTTTTTCTTCTACGACTTCCAGATCCCGAGATAAATCGATTAA
>NW_007517334.1:0-238 GCF_000475195.1 Diaphorina citri
GCAACGTTAGCGAAACAGATAAGAAAGAAAACAGTTTTAATAAAGAACATTTCAACACGGAAAACATCTAGCAAAACACGGAAGAAAAGAGGGAAAAACGCTAACAATTAACGATGGGAAAGGAGAAATTTCAAAGCGCAAACAAGAAGGGTATTACTCGGAAACTAGGAGGTAAAAATAGAAAAGAGAAAAATCAGTGATGATGACTATCTTGGTAACAAAATGTGAAAACTCGAGA
>NW_007517335.1:0-238 GCF_000475195.1 Diaphorina citri
AAGAAGCAACTACCTACAACAGATAAAGCTCTTTTGCATGTTTTGAAAATTTTCATCAATTTTAGTGACAAAATATTATCTAATTTATTACTTTTTTATTCAAAATTTTCTTATTAGATTCCTGATAATATGTAGCACTCTACTTCGTCTCTCACTCGCTTTATTATCTAATAATCTCTCACATAGATGATTTTATTACTTTCTATTATTATTTCAACTTCATTTCATCTAATTTTTT
>NW_007517336.1:0-238 GCF_000475195.1 Diaphorina citri
AGAAGAGAGGAAGTCGACGAAATTTCAAGTGAAAGCTTATGTTCCCATGTATTCATGTAGAATTTCAAATGCAGATCAAACGCCATCTATTTTTCGACGTGATTTTGATGTTTGGTCTCTTTTAGTTCCTTTAGTTTGTCGGTTTCTTTGTCTGGATCTTTTACAATAACTCAGAACTAACAAGAAGTCTTGTTGGTGTTAGTTCTCTTTTAAATCTCCTTGAACTTGTGATAATAAA
>NW_007517337.1:0-238 GCF_000475195.1 Diaphorina citri
AGAAGTTCCGCCTCCTCCAGAGCCACTGTCTTATGAAGATAAGATATGCGAGGAAAAGTTTGTATCTACTCATCGTAGCATGGTCAATGGCAGGTACAGTGTATCTTTACCTTTTAAAGCGAATCCAAACATTCTTGGCAATTCGTATGATATCGCGAAGAAGCGTCTCGTGAGTTTAGAGCGAAAGTTCTCTCATAACAATGAGTTGAAACAAAGTTACACAGCAGCCATATCAGAG
>NW_007517338.1:0-238 GCF_000475195.1 Diaphorina citri
CTCAAACTTTGCAGAGAGGTTCTTTTGTAAAATGTAGATCAAAAGTCTCTTGGCACCCATCCTCGAGAAATGTACGGTTCGGCCGTTATTTAGGGCGAAAATTTTGCAAAAGCACGAAAACGTTCGCTTTTCTCAGGACTTTAGTTTTCTGCCCAAGTCGCTCAAACTTTGCAGAGAGGTTCTTTTGTAAAATGTAGATCAAAAGTCTCTTGGCACCCATCCTCGAGAAATGTACGGT
>NW_007517339.1:0-238 GCF_000475195.1 Diaphorina citri
AACAGAAAAATTGTCATTCAACCAAGATTCGGTTAAAAGAATGATGTCATAAGAACAGAGCTCAACTTTACTCTTTAGGCAAGTAGCTGGACTACTGCATCACCTGTATGTAGGAGGCACTTACTGACCAACCACCCTGTAGTCTCTACTACAAATAAGTGTATGAAATAGTACTAATAATATAAAGGTGAAATACTGCACCAATGTTAACCCTCTGTGTGCTATAACTTTGCTGTAC
>NW_007517340.1:0-238 GCF_000475195.1 Diaphorina citri
CCTACCACGGTACCCTCACACGGTTCAAATTCTGGAAGGGTGAAAGGATAGATGTTTATTATTATATGAAAGCGAAATACATTCACTCACTCACTCATTTTCACACACTGATCACTCTATCTCCAGAACTACAACACCTAGAAAGCTGAAATTTGGTAGGAATATTCCTATCCATTTACTGACTCACTCATTCACGAATTCATTTACTCACGCATTCATCACTTACTCACTCATTCAC
>NW_007517341.1:0-238 GCF_000475195.1 Diaphorina citri
CTCACAATCCCTTTTCACATCTAAGTGGATGACGAAATGGATTGAGTGGATGGTGTGAGAGCTCAAACCTTGCTTTCTATGCTATTAGTTTTTAATAAAACAAATTCTACAAAATTTAATTAAATATTTGAATAACGGAGCTATGAATATAAAATATGAGTGATGCTTCTGTATCCACAGAAAAGAACTTTCTTCTTCTCTTTTTCTAAATTTAATTTGGTCTTGGTTCCGCCCACCT
>NW_007517342.1:0-238 GCF_000475195.1 Diaphorina citri
TACTGAAAAACTAATAAATGGAAACTTATAAAATAAATAAAATAAATAAACAAACCAACAAACAAATTACAAACAAACAGAGATCTCAAGTTAAGTAAAACCATGTAATAAATGACTTCTTAGGGATTTTCCGAAACCGATCCGAGAACAAATCTTATCTGCCTAGAATCGAACCAGGCGGGAATCGAACCCGACCTAGCGCTTACAAGACGGGTTACCCTCCAACTGAAATAGGCTG
>NW_007517343.1:0-238 GCF_000475195.1 Diaphorina citri
CGTTGGTTCTCACTTGAGGCATATTTTTACCAGACTTCTTTCCTGATGTTAAGGCGACAATTTTATTACTTCTCATGGTTAATTTCAATCAGTAAGGAGCCTTCTGCTTCCTCCAAAGTTCTAGGAGAAAGGGAAGCTTTGTGTGATGATAGAGGGAACTGTAACTACCGAGGTTTTATTGTCCCGAAATAGTTTTAATTGCTTAAGGTTTCGAGGACAGAGAATGATTATGGGAAAG
>NW_007517344.1:0-238 GCF_000475195.1 Diaphorina citri
AATGAAAATGTTCATCATGTGCATATCTAGTCAAATTAAAAACAGATTAGGTAACAATAAAATGTTTTTGGTAAATTTGCATTTTTCTTTTGCCCCTAAATGATCAAAGTGACAAATACCCATGTACCTACGTATAAATGGGTAGGTACTGTATAGATAGTATTGACATAGAACATGTTGCATGAAGTTCTTACTATTTCTCTAAGGCACATTTTGTTTCTCTCCTTGTCGAGTTTAG
>NW_007517345.1:0-238 GCF_000475195.1 Diaphorina citri
GCAATCACCCTAGCTAGGGCTGATTGAGAGGCTGACGAAAAACGCCGACCCCGTCTGTACACGGGAAAAGGCGAAGAAGAAAAAGAGAAATAAAATGTTCTAAAAAGAATCTATCTGCGATTTCTTTTGCTCGTGAGTGTAGGTATAATTATAGGAGTAGGTATTATCCAGTTGGAAATGACATAAATAATTATGATAGATACATTTTAATAATGTTAATATTGAAATGGTTTGTTTT
>NW_007517346.1:0-238 GCF_000475195.1 Diaphorina citri
CGTATTTTATTAAGTTTAGTGACTTTTTTTCGAGTCATCATACGAAATTTCTCTTTTGACTAGTTTGGACTGGCAGCGAGTATGGTGACGCCATTACGTCCAAACTAATCCAAAGAGAAATTTTGTATGATGATTTGAAAAGCCACATAGTAAAATGTATTAGTCGACGCCGATATTCTAAAATACACTCATAGCCCTGAATGGGGTCAACGAACTACGCCGGGTGTGATAAGGGCTT
>NW_007517347.1:0-238 GCF_000475195.1 Diaphorina citri
AGATACAGAGGGATTGATTAGGAGTTTGATTTGATCAGTGATTGACAATTTTGTCTATAAATTAATGTTGATCAAAATTTCTCTTTGTTAGTGTAGGTAAGGTTGTAGGTATTTGATCTTTTGACGAGATTTTTTTTTGTCAATACCTATACTTAGGTACCTAAGTAGATAGATAGCATAGATTCTAAAATTCTAGATGAAAATCAACTTGTGTCCAGCTGGTCACATAGTACTACAT
>NW_007517348.1:0-238 GCF_000475195.1 Diaphorina citri
GTCTCAAGCTTTTTCCGACACACATGCTCATACCTTCTGGGACAGGCGGTTATTATACAGGATTTCAGTCAGAAGCAAGTCTGACTACTGACTAGTCTGACTACCCTCTAGTCTTTACACACGTATCGTGTTTTTCATCAGCTCAGCTATCCAGGGCACCTGATCAGATGTCGTATCCATCTGAATATTCTGAATTACTTTCATCTGACAGCACCACATAGCACATACTCTATGAGGT
>NW_007517349.1:0-238 GCF_000475195.1 Diaphorina citri
TACAACTCGTGTTGTCCTTGGCTACGGCCGCAATACTGTTCTGAATGTCCTCTGCAAACAGATATTTTAAAGAGGTTTCGAGAAAGAAAAAAGAGATTTGATAAAGGGAACTGTTAGAGCGGAATAAAATATACCTTGTTTATCCTGCTTGAAGAATACTAAAAAGTTCTTTTACCCCAGCAGTTTAAGCGAAGGTTTTATCGTCCCGAAATGAAAGAGAGAATAGGATGTGAGAAAG
>NW_007517350.1:0-238 GCF_000475195.1 Diaphorina citri
GAAGGACCTCACTATACAACATTGGTATACCTTTCTAGTTCAACATCAACCTGAGGTCTCAGACCTGAGTATAGCGGAGGTTCATGTAAAGGCATCAATACCTACTGCTAACAATCAGTTCACTAAGAAAAAAAAATAAGGAAATGAAAATAAGGGCTACGCTACGAATTTATGTTAAGAGCAAAATCTGAACAAGTGGGTAGACTGAAAAGAAGAAAAAAGAACAACTACAATAAGA
>NW_007517351.1:0-238 GCF_000475195.1 Diaphorina citri
GAAAGAGAGAGAGAGAGAGAGAGAAAGAGAGAGAGAAAAAGAAAAAGAAAGAAAGAAAGAGAGAGAGAAAGAAAGAAAGAGAGAGAGAAAAAAAGAGAGAGAGAGAGAAAGAGAGAGAGAGAAAGAGAAAAAGAAAGAAAGAAAGAGAGAGAGAAAGAAAGAAAGAGAGAGAGAAAAAAAGAAAGAGAGAGAGAAAAAAAGAGAGAGAGAGAGAAAGAGAGAGAGAAAGAGAGAGAGA
>NW_007517352.1:0-238 GCF_000475195.1 Diaphorina citri
TTACTAAGTTGTTGTTGTTGTTTTAGCGGCTTTAGCTTTTGCCGAATGGTGATGGCAGAATACAGAAAAGATCTTTTTATCCCAGCCATACACCGGGGTAATGGTCTCTAGCCATGTTTAATTGGCTCGTCCTGAACCGCAGTCAAACATCGTGAGGACTTGTGCTTGGTCTTTAAAAGCAGAACCCTTTGAAAAATTGCCGGCTAGCTAGGCTGGGTAGGGGGGGGTGTTCTCTTCT
>NW_007517353.1:0-238 GCF_000475195.1 Diaphorina citri
AACGAATTTCTTTGTATTAAGTTAGTTATGGCTCGAGCTCGAGCAGAATTTTAGGCTTGATATTGATATCGGTACGGTACACAAACATTCAACAAATGCTATTAAGCCACGTCTGCCAGACATTTTGATTTTGGTGTAAATAAGACGGGAGTTAGAAAGCTATTGTGTACCTAAATGAAACAAACGAGTAGAATAACTATCAAGGAATGGTCAACTGGCTTGACTCAATTTCTTTTCT
>NW_007517355.1:0-238 GCF_000475195.1 Diaphorina citri
TGTTCCCATTTTCTGGCGTGGAATATTCACATTGCGTACAATGATACATACCATCAGCCCCCTTCTTCCTTTTCGGTATAAACTTTGTTTTGTGGTGCTTGAATACATGAACAACCAATTGATAGTTATACCGTGTGTGAAAGTTACACGAAGAGCATTCATACATGTCTATGGTATGGTGCTGTCTTATATGACGTCTCATATTTCCACTTTGTCGTGTGCGTTGGCCACATTCCGG
>NW_007517356.1:0-238 GCF_000475195.1 Diaphorina citri
ACTACAAAGTATATTCATTGATATCAAATTATTACCCAATGATAAAAAGTAATATAGGCTCATTTATGATAGTATTTTCGATTGATAAGACGAGCTTTTACAAAAGAAATAGTGCACATCAGCTTTTGTATTTTACTGAAGGGTGTCCAGTCAGCCTAGTTACCTTGGCTGGTAGAGCGTCTGCCTTGTAAGCGCTAGATCGCGGGTTTGAGTCCCGCCCCGGGGCGGATCTTGTCCT
>NW_007517357.1:0-238 GCF_000475195.1 Diaphorina citri
CACACGTTTAAAATAAATGATTGGTGTGGTCAGTTAGTTCGAGTACATTCGCCTCTTCGTAATGATATAAAACATCCTCTCACACCCATCTTCTCCGCCTGGGAGGAAATCCTTTAATTCCTCCCCAAGTGGTTTTCCTCCTCCTGCTTGGATATCCTTCATGCCATATGGGTGTTGTGTTTAGTTCCTGTCGAAATGCGAAAAGAGAAGGAAGCTGGTGAAAATACGAAAAGGAAAC
>NW_007517358.1:0-238 GCF_000475195.1 Diaphorina citri
ATAATTTATAATCCAGGAGTACCTTCCCCTGTAACAAAGTGTAATACCATATTATTCGTATTACAAAGTAGGTATTATGTACATTCACAAGTCAAACAAAAAATTTCAACTTCGCCCCGCATTGGAAACAAGGGAAGTTTTGTACGGAAATCATTGAACCACGACGTTTCACTGAACAAATATTAGAAATCTGTGGGAATTTTTTTGTCGAACTTTTTTCCCTCCTACTGTTTGAACT
>NW_007517359.1:0-238 GCF_000475195.1 Diaphorina citri
TCCCGATTTTTACCCGGAACAAAGGCATTTCAGCCAGAGCGAGCTAGGCCTAGAGATCCAGATTTATGAGTCATGCTGTATGTAATGCACCTGTACGCTGTACGTTATACATTCGTACTAGTACGTTACTACCTACACTACACTCCCTACTTGACTCGCAGGTTTTGTTGTTTTTCGTACGTACCTACCTATCTTTTGAAACTTTTTTTTGTAATTTTTTCTGTTTATTAGTCAGTTT
>NW_007517360.1:0-238 GCF_000475195.1 Diaphorina citri
AAAAAAAAAAAAAAAAAACAAAACAAAACAAAAAACAAAATAGGGAAGAAATACCGTTTTATTTTTAAATTAAATAAAACAAACAAAAACACATCTTTGATATTGTTTTATTCGTCATTAGTCTCATCATTATATGAACACTTTCGACGATCTCTTCCTCGGATAGAATAGGATTTCCTTGAAAAATAGGGAAAAATCCCGATTTTTGGAGTTGATATTATAGAGAGATGCAAAAACT
>NW_007517361.1:0-238 GCF_000475195.1 Diaphorina citri
CTGCCACTGAAAGAGTCATCCACCTCCACATTAGGTTGTTTACTTAAACACCCCCTTCTAGACTTTCTAGCTAGCTAAACCTAAAAAGAAGAGAAGGAGAAGAAGGAAGAGAATGAAGAAGAAGAAAAAGAAGAAGAGGAGGCAGAGGAGGAGGAGGAAAAAGAAGAAGAAAATCTAAACCCCTACAGATATTTTACCCTTAAATTTCTTTCTATTTCTTCTCTTCAATGTTTTCCTT
>NW_007517362.1:0-238 GCF_000475195.1 Diaphorina citri
AGGTAAGTTTTGTATACGCTAGCTGTCGGTTAATGTTTTGAACCTTATGAGGTAATTTTTGTATACCCTAGCTCCCTGTCTAACCACACCACTAGTTTTGAGGTACCTACTTTCTTAATTTAATTTTCCATTAATCACTTGTTGTTGTTTTTCCATCTATTTTTACACACTTGATATGGTGTCCTTGATCGAAGCAGCTAGCAGAGCACTGTGGTTCGATGCCCATTATGAAAAAAAA
>NW_007517363.1:0-238 GCF_000475195.1 Diaphorina citri
ATTCCCCTTACCTAATCTGAGTTTATACTCCATCAGTTTCCGCCTCTCTTGCTCCAATGTCTCCACTATGCTTTCATCTTTGTCTGGTTTCTTACTAGAATCTGATTTGACCTTTGTTTTGACGCCATCTTCTTTCGTTTGTTCATTATTCTGAAAGCAAAATAATAATAATAGTGCTTATTTATACTGCTCGCATAGGACTGAAAAGTCCCTCTACTCCAGCAGTAGGCTACTACTA
>NW_007517364.1:0-238 GCF_000475195.1 Diaphorina citri
ATTCCATACCTCGGCTGGGATTGAACCCACGCCCTCCTGTTTACCAGGCGAGCGTCTTGACCACTACACCACCGAGGTCTCTTTAGCAGTATAAATAAGCACTATTATTATCATAACTCCTATTACCTATCACCCAATCACGAGTAGAAGAGCACAAGTATCATTTGTCTCTCCTATGACAACCCTGATATATCTTCACACTCCCACTCATCTCATCAGTTCACTCTACACTTCAACG
>NW_007517365.1:0-238 GCF_000475195.1 Diaphorina citri
AAAAGTTTGGCTTGATCTTGAGTGTTAATAATACCCATATGCTTGCCAGAGGCATTGTGGTCAAGACCGTGATTCTATAGGATTGGCTTTTTTGAGACCATGACGATATGTTGCAATTTGAAAGATTATTTTATTATAAAGGTTTGGTCACTTCACCCATTACTATGCATTTTCTGTAAAAGCTAGATGTAGATTTATAGCAATTTCATTATCGATATTGATGCCTGTAGTCCTATTT
>NW_007517366.1:0-238 GCF_000475195.1 Diaphorina citri
TTTCCCTATATCTTCCATGAATACGCCACTGATAAAGCTCAAACTAAATGAAGGTACCCCAGTGTAGGAGCTAATAAACTAACAAGACTTATGGCCGCCATCCATGTGAAGGAAATGAGACTAAATTAAACTGATATTAGCTTGATCATACTCCAATCATTGATCCGTGTTTTAGTTGGATGAGGGAAAGGGGCCGATAATGGAACCTGCTAATTAGAAAAGGTAACCTCAAATCAAA
>NW_007517367.1:0-238 GCF_000475195.1 Diaphorina citri
GGTGATGAACTCATAGGTTTCAACAGCTACGGTCAATTATGAATCACTTGTTTTAAACATTTTCCTTTCTAAATCGCCACTCGATGCCAAGATCATCAGGTTAGGATGAGGTGTTCTTGATAGCGAAGATGTTCAATAGAATCGCTAGTGATAGTAATGACACGGCGTGGCATTGTGAAATATACTGTACAACTGCATTTGCAATTGCCCTAATTCTGATTAGGTCACATTTCAAATA
>NW_007517368.1:0-238 GCF_000475195.1 Diaphorina citri
TCTCAAATACCTATTACAAGGATGCAACAGGAAGCTTTTGGTTCAGATCAATGCAGCGATTTGCGATTGTTTTGACCATTTTTATACGTTATGGAAGTAGACTCTCCCAACTCTGCTTAAAAACCCCCAAATCAATTTCTTTTAGCTCTGTTTTACATTGCAACGCTGCGTTGATGTGGACCCGACGCCGCGCGCGCGTTGATGCGTGTTTTTCATTTCACTTCCCTTCCTGGCGTTA
>NW_007517369.1:0-238 GCF_000475195.1 Diaphorina citri
GATGGATGCCCTTCATCCTTTGCTATTTCTTTAGCGAGGGAAATTTCAGGCTTGTCTACTCCCTGTTTTTACAGTACCTTAGCCAGGATGAGCTGGTGTACTTCCTGTTTAAGGTCCCCCAGCGAGACATATTTAAAATAATAAAAAAAAGTTCTATAAAACTTACCAGTGGCGTAGCGTGGTCTAAAGTCAAGTGTAAGGCGTGTAGGGCACTAATTTCCATCACCATGCACATTAC
>NW_007517370.1:0-238 GCF_000475195.1 Diaphorina citri
ACCATCTCAATCGGAGGTTCTCCCGCCAGAACCTGGAGCGCCGAGTGGCTGACACAGTGGCCAGCTGCCGTCACCCCCAGTAAACAGAGCCGTTGCAGAGCCCTTAACTTCCGCCGAGTGGCCGAGGCGGTCAGCCGGTCACCCCAAATGCCTATGGCATATAGAACTTTGGGCAGTATAGCGCCGCGGTAGATTTTCAGCATGCAGTCAGGGGGTGAACCCCAATTGTGCCTAATAA
>NW_007517371.1:0-238 GCF_000475195.1 Diaphorina citri
TCTGTAAAAAAAACTCTGAAATTTAAAATGAAAATAAAAAATGCAACCCATAAAAATTCTTTGAAAATTAAAAAAAAATAAAAATGGCAACCTATAACAGTGCTTTTACCGGGCTATGTAAACTGGAAATCAATAACAAACTAATTTAGCCAATTATTATTCATGTTAGGCTTAGCCGTATGATAAGAGACATTCACATGACATTCACACATGCAGTTCTGACATTCTTGCATAGTAA
>NW_007517372.1:0-238 GCF_000475195.1 Diaphorina citri
AGGGAGAGGATCAGGGGAAGTATTATCTTCTACCTATTATCTTAGAAGCAATCCTTTACAAAGGTCATGACCCCTTAAATTCAACAGCTCATATTGTTTATAGTCGAATCGAACCGAGGCGAAATGCAAGCTTTTTGGGCAATCAATATGGACTTCTACAACGAATGATTCAATGAACTGTTTAACTATCTTAATAAAAGAGCCTCTACGGATCCCCAAAGGCCTCATGGAGCCCAAA
>NW_007517373.1:0-238 GCF_000475195.1 Diaphorina citri
CGGGATAGGCGCTCGTCTCAAACATGGCTGTGACCAGATAGTGTTCAATAATAACCTTCATCTACCCAACACTCTCATTGATAGAATTGTATCTGTACTACATCAGTGTAGTCCAAACAGTAAGTATGTACATCCTATCCTGGTTTAAAACTTTGCTCTGGATGTACAGTCCACGTCAACTGGGAAGTCCGATGGAAGCGCATGGAGGGGAACCGCAACTTCTCAACTGTAAGTCGGA
>NW_007517374.1:0-238 GCF_000475195.1 Diaphorina citri
AATCTAGCAACTTTTTTTGCTCTCCTGACTTGTTTCTGAGACCTTTTTCTTGGCTTTTAGTGTGTACTAGGTTTCATCGTGAAACTTGCTCAACATTCGAAACATTTGTTTCGCAACTAATCACAACTGTTGCGAAACAATTGTCCCGTGTGTTCAAGGCTTAAGAAAGAAAGAACCAGCGTTCAATTTTGCATCCATCCATAAAGATTATCGAGTGTTCTTGTAAATTTCTTTGATG
>NW_007517375.1:0-238 GCF_000475195.1 Diaphorina citri
TTGGTAGATAGAGTGGTAACTTACTGTATGCAGATCCCTCCTGAAGAGGATGAGAGTGACAAATCCTATCAATACACCGAATGGTGTCAGGCTCAACAGAGCTAGGAACTTTCCTACGAGATCCCCTGAAATCAAATAGACAATGTAAATTATACTAGTCACAGATTTTATATTCTTGAAAAACTTCTGCTTTTCTCTCTTCCTTTAATTATTTCTTTTTTCTCTCTTTCTCCCTCTC
>NW_007517376.1:0-238 GCF_000475195.1 Diaphorina citri
AAATCAAAAGCCAAACCTTTGATATGGGGAGTGTGGGATGATACTAGTGAGCCCTACCCACTAAAAACCCAACCTCTCCCTCACAACCTTAGGGCCCCGGGACCAAGGTTAATATTAGTTCGAGGCCCAAAGGTAGACTCTCTATATTCTTATAGGGTCGTTCCATCTTAAACGTACTAAATGTGTGTATTTCAGTTTGGACAATCTTTTTTTGTGTGGATTACAGTCAGCGGCAAGG
>NW_007517377.1:0-238 GCF_000475195.1 Diaphorina citri
TGAAAATACACACCCAAACATGCTATATGCATGCTTTCACACTATTATACCTAACATCGCATTAGTGGTGAATTTAAGAGATAATGTGTTGTAGGTATGGTGTCATTGACATACTTTTCCATTTAGGTACCTCTAACCTTACTTTATTTTCGTGTTAATCTTTCATTTGGAATTGGAGTTAATCTCTCATCTACGTATGCTACACAAAGAAGATATTTCAGATAATAATAACAACCTA
>NW_007517378.1:0-238 GCF_000475195.1 Diaphorina citri
GGAACCACCCGTGTCTATGGTAAGCTTGCGTTCCCGTCTCCCCAAAATAGGCATGGTACCTATAAACCTAATATACAGTATTCGAAGGTTTAAACCCTCTGGAGACCCAGAAATATTATCTGGGCTCCTTCCATGTCTTAAATGATAGTACGTGTTGCATCACTGTGATTGACTGTCACACAATCTGGGCTGTTTATTTCCTATGCCTGGAAGAGAATGACAAGAAATGCCGACCCTA
>NW_007517379.1:0-238 GCF_000475195.1 Diaphorina citri
CTCGGTCTATCTTGCGCTGTTTGTGTCCATTCTTCTCCTTCTTCTTGCTGGGACTTTATACTTGTGAACCAATCCTTGCTTCACGGCCTGTATAACCGGATAAGTAAGTAACCTAACCTATAATAACACTGATCACTGCTCATTTTTTTGTGACAGATCCTTTTTGCAGCCATTTTCCATTGACGTGACTTCTGAGCAAGTACCCAACCTTTTTTTCCTTCCAAGTCTACTCTCAGAT
>NW_007517380.1:0-238 GCF_000475195.1 Diaphorina citri
GATGGTTCTACGAAGTACATTCAAAACAGGAAGGTACCTACTGGGTGAATCAACAACTACTGGTGGTTAATTGATCTGATGTGTAGAACTCACGGCTCACGCTTGAAAAAGGGCCCAATACAAGAACCCCGATAATTTCTCGAAGTGTTCTAAACTTCAGAGACACCGTGTGAAATGACAAACAGGTACCTAGGTATGATACCCCTTCTGTCTTGTGACGGGGAGTGTGTTGCTTTGT
>NW_007517381.1:0-238 GCF_000475195.1 Diaphorina citri
ATTGTCCTCCCTTAATAATCTCTCCTTCACTTGAACGTTCCTCATCCCAACAATCAATATATCTTTCACCAAATCTTCGGATTGAATCAATTCACTCTAGCCAATATTGGATATTGGAAAACCGAAATACACTGGTTCGAAACCACCATCATACACAACAATAGCTCCTCTTTTAGCAATTTTCCATTGACGTAGCTTCTGAACAAGTACCAAGTTTTTAGTTTTACCCTCCATTCGG
>NW_007517382.1:0-238 GCF_000475195.1 Diaphorina citri
TAAGTACATCTATCAAAAATGAAATGGTAGTAGATGTTGACATCTACTGTCAAAAATGATAAACAACAAGAACAACAACAACAACAACAACAAAAACAACTCACGGTAATAAGATCTGTAGGTACCTACGTTACCTACTAATCATGTTAAAATACATAGGTACTTAGAAAAAAGGAGTGAGATCCCCACAAAAACACAAATGTGAAAAAAAAGGCCAAGTTCCTATCCAAAAATGTCG
>NW_007517383.1:0-238 GCF_000475195.1 Diaphorina citri
CTGTAGTTGAGGGGTCAATGACTCTCAACCTGGAGATATTGGGTTCGATTCAAAAGTAATAATTACTAGGAATTATTCTAGGATGAAACTTTCAATTCACATAACTATACTCGTATCTAGGTATTTTTTTTATTTTTTCCCCCCTATTTATATATTTTTATTCATTCTTTCTCAATTTTTCAGCCAGTTTAATGTTCATCTTTCAACCGGCTGGTAGTCTCATATCTAGTCTCATCCT
>NW_007517384.1:0-238 GCF_000475195.1 Diaphorina citri
AAATACCTACATTCCAAAATTTTGATGATAAATTTGTTTTTTTCATCTCCAAACTTCCATCCCGTCCATCTCATAATCACTTTCCTTCATTCCCCACCATGAAAACAATAATTAATGAATCATCACCGAAATATATATTCTAAACCCACTGTGAAATTTCTATAATCCAAAGAGCTTCGACTTATCCCAAATGCAAGTCATTTGGAATTGCAAGTCATTGCAAATGCAAGTCACATTC
>NW_007517385.1:0-238 GCF_000475195.1 Diaphorina citri
GGCAGAATTCAACATCTCGACGACCAGAAGAAATTTCTCAGCTTCAACTTCCAAGGATTCTTTCTACTAAGATTTTTTCTTACTGCTTGGATTCTTTTTTTCTACTGCTTAGGTTGTAGGTTCTTAGGTATCAAGGTATGATTTATCTAACGTGTTCCTAAGTACTTGCTGAACAGAGTTGTTGCTTTCTTTATCTCTGCGCCAAGAGTACAATAACTGGCGACCATTTTATGTTCGA
>NW_007517386.1:0-238 GCF_000475195.1 Diaphorina citri
CGAAAAACGAGTACAAATTTTTGTCGATGGTGGGATTCGAACCCGGGACCCTCTGCATGGCAAGCAAGCGCGTTACCAGTGGACCAACCGTGCCCCCTGTGAATGTAAATTACAAAGGTAGCTGTGCCAGCCTAGTTAACTTTGCAGGGTAGCGCTTGTGCTTGTAAGCGCTAGGTCGCGGGTTCGATTCCCGTCCGGGGCGAACTTGAGCCTAAACAGATGAGGTTTGTTCTCGGAA
>NW_007517387.1:0-238 GCF_000475195.1 Diaphorina citri
AACCTAATGAATCCATAAATCTTTCACAGTAAAAGAATTTTCAATTCAGAAGAAGAAAAAATCGGTGAACTTTTCCTTACCTAAAGGTTACAAAGTTTTTCCTCGGAAATTTTCAATGATGTACATCGGTACCTACATGATAACATAAAACAAGGACGACGGTAACGAGGAAGAATAAGAAAACCGGTAAGAAGAATGTTAGATCCAGAGAGAAAATTGATGTAAAAAAACGAGAAAA
>NW_007517388.1:0-238 GCF_000475195.1 Diaphorina citri
TCACACTCACAGAACTGTCACAGTTCAAATCCAAAGGGGTTTTACCCATCTCCAACTCTGGAGTTTCCAATAATGTGACGGAGCCTTCACTCCTGCAACTGTCGGGGACAGCATCGTCTTCCGTGGTCTCCATTGAATCCGGACACTCTGTTCCAGTCTCTATACCGGAAGGAGAAATCTCAGCATCAGGGTTAATATCATCATGGAGCATCAGCTCCTCTTCTTCAGCTATGTCACA
>NW_007517389.1:0-238 GCF_000475195.1 Diaphorina citri
ATACGGGCGGGGCATTTAAGACACTGTAAAATAGCAATAGTAATTAATATTTTCGTTTTATTTATTAAAAAATATTTGGAAATTTGACGTGGTTTTCTAACATCCCCTCTGAAAAATCTCGACACGCCACTGGGCACAGTACACGCATAACGTATTATACGTTATGGTACACGCATAACGTATAGAATAGACGTTATGGTACACGAGCCGCCATAACTTCATTTGCAGTTTGGTAATT
>NW_007517390.1:0-238 GCF_000475195.1 Diaphorina citri
GAGTTTATTTGGAGAAAGGGTTGCGACGTTCAGTTTGAGAAGTCAAAGTGGAAGGAGAGTGGTCTCTAGATGTTATCTGTATTTGCACCTCGACTATATTACCATCAATACCATTATCAAATGCAAACACAATGGCGAATACAATACATCAAGTAGGTACTCTACAGAATATTATGCGAGATGAAAAGATATGCGTCATGATCAACAACATCCCTCGCTTTCTCCTCTCACAGAGAGC
>NW_007517391.1:0-238 GCF_000475195.1 Diaphorina citri
CTATTGATTTACTTTCAAGGGTATACACAACACTTGGTAAAACAAATGAAATCAATAGGGGAAAATGCTATTGATTTACTTTCAAGGGTATACACAACACTTGGTAAAACAAATGAAATCAATAGGGGAAAATGCTATTGATTTATTAAGTATTTAATAGAATAACAAGCAGGGTCCGTCCCTCCGGGAATTTTTTAGCCCGTAGTGATTAGAGAAAATCAGTACCTATGTCTATGTA
>NW_007517392.1:0-238 GCF_000475195.1 Diaphorina citri
AATCTTTAGAAACTGGAAAGAACTCCAATCCACATGCCATATGCTGAAACAATGAACACAAACTTCTTTACACTGTTTAAAGTTCTGATTGTTTTTTCCTGTAAGACATGAATTATTGACAGATGACATAGAAAATCTTTTAGAATCATTGAAAGATCTTAGAGTGTGATAGATAACATTATCAAGCTGAAAATCTCTTCTCTTATACGAGTTATTGATTGAAAAACTCTCTTTCTAA
>NW_007517393.1:0-238 GCF_000475195.1 Diaphorina citri
AAGGATAAACGAAGGAAAGAAAGATGTGAGCATTAAATCTCCTTAAAAATAAGTATGAACCTCTGTGAGTTAAGTAGAATAGAATAAAAAATACCTTGTTTATCCTGCTCGAATGAGACTAAAAAGTCCTTATGGGTTTACAGTACAGGTTTAACTAAACAGTGGTAATGACCTTTATAAATGACTTTGGTCCTAAGAATCTTTGTACATAGGCATCTACGTACCTATGCCAAAAGAA
>NW_007517394.1:0-238 GCF_000475195.1 Diaphorina citri
GGTTTAAAACGGGTTTGAGTTCAATCCTGAAGGGGCCAGGAAAAGCAGCACTGCCCAGATTGTCACCCATGCGGGTACCAGCCACGCTCAACTTTACTTAACTTCAGTACTTAATCCATAATTATTAATAGTGGTTTCTAAAATAAAAAGGAAATAGGTGTTCACTTGACTAATGGTTTCTATGTTTGGCTTGACAGTTAAACCCCCTACTGAAGAAGAAAGGCATTCCGGAGTGTAT
>NW_007517395.1:0-238 GCF_000475195.1 Diaphorina citri
GTTATCAAGCATGTTTTTATTACGCCAAAGTCCGAATATTTTGATGGAATGTCCTTTTGGTTGATGGCAACCGAGAATAGAGACCCATTCTCCTATTTCTATTTGTTTGTTATTTAGCTCGCCGCCATACACTAGAGTACTAGAGATAACGGGTTCAATTCCTGAAAGGTTCGATTTTTTTTCCAGATTTCAGGGACCACACAGGGTTAAAAGAAGAAATAAAGGATAAAAGGTTAGG
>NW_007517396.1:0-238 GCF_000475195.1 Diaphorina citri
CTTTCTGTTCATAGATACCGAAGATAGTCACATTAGTCACGCATTTTCTCTATGAGGAACCAAGTCTATGACGAAGGACAGCTATAGCTACGTCACCCTGTCAGATCGTCTGAACCAACCTTTACTAGACCTTTCTGTTCATAGATACCGTAGATAGTCACACTAGTCACGCATTTTCTCTATGAGGAACCAAGTCTATGACGAAGGATAGCCATAGCTACGTCACCCTGTCAGATCG
>NW_007517397.1:0-238 GCF_000475195.1 Diaphorina citri
ATGATTCTGTGTACCTCTTACTGTGTTAGACGAAATCTTTGAACGTAAAAAAAAAGTAAAAACGAAGTTGAAAATATAGCAACTTTCTCAAAGTAGAAAGAAGCTTGTGCTGTGGCCGCTCCGCGCCTTTAGGTTATATCTACAACTCGCATAGGTCACAATCTTAAATGACAATACTCGCATAGGTATTTTGATAAAGTCACGCACTTCATTCATTTCCATATGTCACCAATAAAAT
>NW_007517398.1:0-238 GCF_000475195.1 Diaphorina citri
TTCTTCAGTGTTGTTATTCTTCAGTTGTCTTCTTTCTTCCATCTTATCCAACATTTCCTGTGTTATCCATTCTTTTTTAGGGATCTTTGATTGTTTTCCAACACTTCTTTCCAGTGCATTCACTATCGTATTTTTGACTGTATTCCATTCTTCTTTGATGTCTTCTTTCTCATCAGTCTTCTCGAAAACTTCTTTCACTTGTTCTGCAAATATTATTCCTTCATTCGTTTTCAGTTTA
>NW_007517399.1:0-238 GCF_000475195.1 Diaphorina citri
CAAGATTGGTGATAAGAAAGTATTCTCCAGTTTAGATCTACGTAAAGGATACTGGCAAGTTGAGCTGGATGAAGATTCAAAGCAGTATACAGCTTTTTCCAGCCCTGACGGCAGACATTGGCAGTTCCGGGTTTTAGCTTTTGGCCTTAAAGGTGCTCCGGGTACCTTCATGAGATTGATGAACAAAGTCTTGGGCGGTTACATTGGGAAATTTTGTGAAGTTTTCCTTGATGACATT
>NW_007517400.1:0-238 GCF_000475195.1 Diaphorina citri
ATTTATGTATATACCAACCATTGTAACAAAATTTATTTAAATACAAAAATCTATTAATTCAATTCAATTCAATTCAATTGAAAAAGCGATTCTTCATCCATAGATCTCCGTATTTGTTCGGTCTACCCCAACGTAAGACTTTTCCATCAGGAGAATGGTCTACCAAATATCACTAAGTTCTCAAAATTCTTCCAGTCCCACCCTGTCTCACCAGATCTTATGTTGTACGGACGATTAG
>NW_007517401.1:0-238 GCF_000475195.1 Diaphorina citri
AGTCCTGTGAACTCACTCTGTTTTTAGCGGTAAATCCATAGCTACTAGCGACTAGCGTTAATTCTCAGATTGATCAAAATCCATGTCCAGTTAGCGATATTAGTGATAATTCTCGCGATCAATATCCTTGTCTAAGTGGGTAGTTGTAATGAAAAAGTTAATGTTTCTTTTTTTAACTGTGAAAAGTTGGTGCGTCTTTTAAACTGTTTGAATTTATGGAATTTTTCTCGAATCCGCC
>NW_007517402.1:0-238 GCF_000475195.1 Diaphorina citri
GAGGTTCGAATCCCAGCAATGACATAAAATAATTGAATCAGAGGAAAACCATTTGTGAGATAAAGTTGATTTTTTTTTCCATTTATTTTTACGCTAGCCTAGGTTAGCTTTTAAGGTTGTAAGCGCTAGGTTGAGCATATGATTCCCGCCCTGGGCGGATTTTATCCTAAACACATAAGGTTCGTTCTCGGAACGGCTGACTTTCTCCTATCCTGTCCTCCTTCTCTCTTCGATTTCG
>NW_007517403.1:0-238 GCF_000475195.1 Diaphorina citri
AAAAAAAAAGCATAAAATCATAGGTAAAACAAAAAATAAAATGAAAAACTCATCAAAACAACTCTGATCAAAGTCAGAAATGACAAAGTTTTCGAAGCAAATATCAAATCTCAATAGCAATAATTATTATTTTGAGTGTTGAAGTACGAAGTTAGGTAGATAGGTAGGTAGGTAGGTAGATAGGTAGGTAGGTAGGTAGGTAGGTAGGTAGATAGGTAGGTAGGTAGGTAGGTAGGTA
>NW_007517404.1:0-238 GCF_000475195.1 Diaphorina citri
TTTTCCACAAGTTTGGCCATGCCTCGGGATGAACTAGCGGGATTCCGGAGCGAAGCGACGGAATTCAGCTAGTATTAGTATAATAACAGAAGCTTTTCTTATCGGTAAAAAAGAGGTTCCCAAGTCCGGAAATATTTGAAAAGAAGGGTCAAGGGTTGGGGTTATTTCCGGAGACAGACTCTACCACATTACTCACCCAACCTTGTGTAGTCTGTAGTAAATATTGTATTTTTTTATT
>NW_007517405.1:0-10196 GCF_000475195.1 Diaphorina citri
CACAAAGAAAAAACCAAACTTATATTCGGTAGTGTTAACACAGCTCTACAGGCATATAAGGAGAATAATATCTCACGAGCCAACCGAAATAGAGAAGACCCCCCTCAGATTCCTTCGGAGGTTTTTGTTCGTGACAGACAGAAGCAAAACAAAACGAAAAATAAATATAAGAAAGAAACAATCACTACTGTTAACACACAAAATAAAACAGCAACTATTGCCCCAACTCACCATAACACTGTACAAAAGATTCACATGGCAAACATAAAAAGACCAAAACGTGCGTGTGTCCGACCTGTTGCAGATATATCGGGATCGCCATCATCGGACAACCCGGACGACCCTACATTCTAAAGAACATCACACAGAACACAGGCATCCTGCCCATCAACCTCGGTGTGGCAAGCCTACAAGAAGGGACATACACAATCGTCCACTACTACGACCTGGAACCTATTCTACAAGAGCTTCAGGATCTGAACACTCAACATAGTCGCCTCCGGAAATTCACAAACACATCTTTAGAACTACAAAATTATGATAAGATTGCTTCGCACATCAAAGCACAGATACAAGATAAAATTTACTCTATAAATTTTACCTTCAAACAGGCTAGATCAAAGAGATCCCTTTTTCCTCAATTAGGATCGGTACTAAAAGTCGTTACAGGGAACCTAGACGAAACAGATGGAACCAGATATGACCGAATACTAAAAGATATCCAGACAAATGGAGAACGTTTGCAGAAACAAGCGGAGCTACAATATACGCTTAATACGGAAGCGGTAAAAAGATTCGACCTAATAGTGCAAAACATAGAACATAACGAGCAAGTGCTCGAGACAAAAATTTCTCAAATAGCTGAATTGGTCGAAAAGGGATTAGACGTCGGAATATCAGAACCAGTTTATAATCAACTAATATTTCTGTATAATAATCTATATAGCATCACTCAGGAAGTAGAAAATGCATTATCATTTTGTCGTGCTAAAATCTTTCACCCTAGTATTTTGAAGTTTGAAGAGCTTCAATCCGAATTGAACAAACTTAGATCCTTACATCAAGGACAAATTCCTGTTGAAATAACAAATTTATCTGAACTACAAAAACTTATAGATGTGTCGTGTAAAGTTGTACATAACAAAATTCATTTCTTCTTGTCATTTCCGGTGAACTATGAAACCAAATTCGATCTCTATTTCTTATTGCCAATACCAACCTTTACAGCTCTTGGTTATAGTACAATTTTACCAAAAAACAAATACTTGTTAAAATCCGGAAGTAATATTAAGGCTATGAATAACATGTGTGAATTAGATAACCCCTTTCAATGCTTCTCTAAAGACGTAGATCACAGTAATGCTGACAATTGTGAAACCCAGATTTTGCAAACTGAGATACCTACAGCTTGTCAGTATACCCCTCTAGAAATCTTAGGTAACCACATCGATTTTATTTCAGAGATAAACCATTATCTTATAGTATTTTCGGAATCGGACATACTTAAACTCGACCTTGAAAGTGGGTTAGAAACTAGGGAACTTAAAGGTATTTTCTTATTGGAAGGTATCAATGGTAAATTGATATACAAAGGCCAAAACTTAAACTTCCACCATGTCTCCACGGGAAGCCCTTTTATATTGAATAATGTCGTTGTAAATATTACACAAGATAAAATCTCTAAATTCAAAATTAAATTGAATAATTTAAGATTGGATGACCTGAAAATTAATCAGCTGATCCCAAATCAAAAAACTTCTATAATCATAGATGACCCTAATGTTCATTGGAAAATATTCAACTGTGTTAATTTACTTGTCACCCTTCTGTTAGTCTTAAGTTTAGTTTTAAGGAAACACATTATCAAAATTGTAAGAAACTTTTGGACACCAAAAGACATCGCCCCTCCTACCACTACCACTAACATACAATTAGGGAGTATATACCCAAATTTGTCCCTCCCAGGGGAGGCCAAACTCTAAGGATGGGGAAGTGACAGCAGTTAAATCTGCTGATCTTGCTGATCGATCTCTAAGCAGAGACTCGGTCAGCACGGCAGTCTTTTCCCTACCATTGCATGGTGCATTTGGTGTTTCTCGAGTATTTTATTAATTATTAATTGTTTCTTTTATTATTTCTTTTTATTTACAATAATAATTATAATTTTTGGTGAAATAAAATTTTGTGTTGTTTTTTAAAAACCCACCTACGATCTCCGTAGTGGTTACTGGCGCAGTCTTCGGAGTGAATTTCAAGGAAAAGTGGACATTTTCCCTCTGTTTTTCACAGAACCTACCTTTCATACCTATTAGGTATCAACCTAAAAGGAAAAATATTATAATTAGTTCTTATTATTTAAGAAAAGTGAAGTCATAAACAATATTCTCTGTTATAAATCGTTGCTCAAGAAGGACAACCTTGGATTACCCCAATTTCATCTTATATCAACCCATCATATTCACCGTCTGGACAGCTTGACCCCAAGCATAGTGGCTCAGCACCAATACCTCACACATCGAGCGGATCAGCATTCACTATCTCCCATATCGAGTCTCCAGCCTTGAATCATGACATCGTACCATTTGCTTACGCTGTAAGAATATTATCTACTGTTATGCTATTTTATCTTTATCTACTTATCACAATTATTGAAGCGCATTAGACGCAAGGTGCTACTCACACTAGCACATACCAAATTCTTTTATTTAACTGCTTAGATCTTAATTAATTTTATTTACTAAACGAAGTCTTTCGTTTAGTCTCTCCTTCAATATTAATTCCTTTCGCGAAAACAAAATAGACTCCTCAACTAGTAGCTCCGAGGAATCTATTCCCTCGCTATTGAGCGATTCTGAGGAACCGGCTTCTACATTATTTCCACTAAGTAATCTCGGGGAATCGAACCCTGTCAGTAGTGAGATTCTAGAACTAGAAAGAGACTTAGGAAATCTTTCTATCATGGCTACTACAAATACGGTACCGGAACTCAAATCCGAATACCTAAAGATGGTGCCAGAGTTCTCGGGTGAACCCGAACTCCTACCCAGATTTCTCTCTATTTGCGAGAAATTGGTGATGAAGTTTTACAACGTCACCAACCTAAACGATTTCCAAAATGACTATTTAATGGACTCCATTATCGCGAAGATCAAAGGTGACGCGCAACGTAACATCAGCTCGTGCGTAATAAGCTCCTGGAACGATCTAAAGAACGCGTTAATAAACACATATGCCGACAAGCGTGACGTCCACACACTTGTAATAGAAATGTGCGCGTTGAAACAAACCAGTGAAAGTGCTTTTGAATTCTTCAATAAAATTCAGAAAATGATTAATCTGCAGACCTCCTATGTAGTCAACCACAACACCCCAGGTGCAGAGTACATCAAGAAGTTTATTCTGGATCTTGGACTCCGTACATTCCTGCGCGGCTTGAAGGAACCATTGGGATCCTTAATGCGGACTAAAAATCCGAAGGACCTTAATGACGCCCTCAACATCCTAACGAATGATTTCCAAATCGACACTACAAGGAAGAATCAAGACAATACTCAGCGATATGTCCCACCGATGATGAATAACAACAAATCCTTCCAGAAAGCTAGCAATCAAACACAGTATTCAGGTTGGAACCAGCAACGTCAATTTTCTCCAAATCAATCAAACCAGAATCAGAACAACTCCTACCGTAACAACAACTGGAGAAACAACAATAACAACAGTAACTACAACAATCAGAATAACAAGACGCAAAACAACCAAAATGTTTGGACCAGACCTTCTACTCAACCTCTACCCAAAGCTACACCGATGAGTATCTCCACCGGAGCCACACGAAATCAACTCAATAATATTGAGGCATGTGACGATCAACAATACCCTGTGGAAGAACAGCAGTTCTTCCAACCGGATCAAGATGTTCCAGATCAAATGACTGATCAATGCAATCAGGAACAAGAGGCATACGACAACCAAAATTTTTGGTTCGGAGCCTCGGAGTCAACGGAACATTAATGAACCTCACCAACTGTGAGAACAAGCTTCCGTATTTCATCGTGCCAGACTTAAACCTTCGAGTTTTAGTCGACACAGGAAGCACTAAATCATTTATCAAACCAAACTTGGCGAGGAAACACTTCAACAAATTCATAAGAAATGACCCATTCACAGTCTGCACAGCTCATGGAAAAAGTGGCGTGAACCATAGTATCACAATTCCCGCCTTTGAAATATTCAAATCCCGGAAAAATCTGAAGTTTCATCTCTTTGACTTTCATGACTTCTTTGACTGCCTCATAGGGATGGACACACTAAGAAGTCTAGGATTTTGTGTGGACATTGCAAACCAACATTTGAAAAATCATTCGACTACCATTAACCTTCAGCTAAGAGACTCAAATACGGAAGTCAACAAAATAGAAATCTATCCTGAAAGCGAACAAGTGATCGAACTGAAAGTTTCAAACATAAAAAATGGAGAAGCCATGCTTCCTGCAGTTAACCTGGGAAGTTGCTCCATACAACAGGGTGTGGTAGAAGTTAGGAATGGAAAAGCCTTGTGTACAGTAACTAATCCGACAGTTCAAAAACTTAACCTGTGTTACAACCCACTAACGCTAGAAGAATTACATAAAAACTATGATTTCAAAGTAACTGACAGTAACTTGAATAACTTCAGTTCGCCAACAAAATTCAACTTCAACCTCATTAGGACCCAGCACATGAACGAAGAAGAGAAATTCATGCTGGAAAACCTTTTGAAAGAGTTTGAAGAGGTTTTCCACATGGAGGGCAACCCTCTTACTTTCACCAATAAGATCAAACACAAAATAAATACTACTAACGAAGATCCGATCTATACTAAACCGTACCGATACCCTGCAGTGCACCGTGAGGAAGTGAGAGCCCAGATTAACAAGATGTTAGAAGAAAATATCATCCGGCCATCACATTCTCCGTGGTCTTCACCAATTTGGGTCGTCCCCAAAAAATTGGACTCCTCCGGAAGAAGGAAGTGGAGGATTGTAATCGACTATCGCAAACTGAACGATAAAACTGTGAATGATCGGTACCCTCTCCCAAATATAACCGATCTACTTGATAAACTTGGACGCTGTGTCTACTTCACAACTCTAGATCTAGCGTCGGGGTTCTATCAGATAGAAATGGATGAGAATAGCATTCAAAAGACAGCGTTTAACACGGAAGGAGGCCACTACGAATACCTGCGTATGCCGATGGGATTAAAGAACTCACCATCAACCTTCCAACGAGTCATGGACGATGTCCTCAGAGGACTTGTAAACGAATGCTGCCTCGTTTATTTAGATGACATAATAATATTTGGATCTTCCCTTCAACAACATCTTCAAAACATCAGAAAAGTACTCACAAGACTGAGGGATTCGAACCTGAAAATCCAACTCGATAAGTCTGAATTCCTGAGAAAGGAAGTCGAATACTTGGGACACGTAGTTACTGAGGAAGGAGTTAAGCCAAATCCAACGAAGATCAATGCTATCAAATCGTACCCCATACCTAGAACAGTGAAGCAGATCAAAGGTTTCCTAGGACTTTTGGGCTATTACCGCAGATTCATCAAGGATTTCGCCAGACTAACGAAGCCCCTAACTAAATGTCTCAAGAAAGATGCAAAAATAGATATTACTGATGTCGAGTACAAAGATTGTTTTGAGAAGTGTAAGATAATCTTAGCTAATGAACCAGTGTTGCAATACCCGGACTTCTCGAAACCATTCATCTTGACCACCGACGCCAGCAATGTGGCACTTGGAGCTGTCCTCTCTCAAGGTGTGCTAGGACAAGACAAACCCATAGCATTCGCCAGCCGAACACTGAATGACAGTGAAAGGAACTACAGCACAATCGAAAAGGAATTACTTGGTGTTGTCTGGGCTGTAAAATATTTCCGCCCATATCTGTTCGGAAGACATTTCAAGATTGTGACTGATCACAAACCACTTCAATGGCTCTTTAGCTTGAAGGACCCTAGTTCAAAACTAGTGAGATGGCGTCTCAAACTAGAGGAATTCGATTACGAAGTATTGTACAAGAAAGGATCCTTGAACAAGAATGCGGATGCTCTGTCAAGAATAGAGTTGAATATCAACGAAGGTGAGCCCCAGCCATCTACAAGTGGAACTCAAGCATACAATGATGACCTGCAGTCCATCATCCCGGAAGTCGATATTTCAGACTTGAGCATCGATTTTGATGCGCTCATTGGCAACATGGCCTTCAATGATCTCATCACCGAGGATGGGGGAGGAGAAGACACCAATGCAACTGTTCATTCAAGCGAGCAGAACCCAACAGTGGGTATACCGATCAGTGAAACCCCCGTGAATCAAGCAGCGAACCAAATTATAATATCAACAGTTCCTCACTCAAAAGCCAACGTTACTTTCAGAAACAACATCCACGGAAACAAGATGAGATATCTAGTTCAGTTAGACAGCCATAAATCAGGGCTGGACATACAAGAATTCATTAACGAGTACATTGCACCGAACGTCCCATATCATCTGTATTTCGAAGATGACCCACAAGGAAAACTGTACGAGTTAATCTCGGTAGTGTTGCAAAATCACTATCAAAACTCAAATTTGAAATTCACGAAATGTACTAAATATCTACGAGACATAGAAGAGGACCACGAAAAGGAAAACATAGTCACCTACTTCCATGAAGGGATGGCAAACCACCGCGGAATGGATGAAGTAGAAAAAACGATCAAACTTACATATTATTGGCCTAACATTCGCAAAACAGTACAGAACGTAATTAACAAGTGTGAAATATGCCAACTATCCAAATACGATCGAAACCCATTGAAACCAAAATTCAACATTACACCTACTGCGGTGCGTCCGTTTCAAATAGTACACATCGATTGCATTTCACTAGAAAACACCAAGTGCTTATCAATAGTGGACTCTTTCTCAAAATATGCTCAAATGTACCCCATAGACACCGCTCAAGCTGTAGAAGTTGCACAAAAGCTGTTACAGTATTTTACACCCCAGGGAGTCCCAGAAACGACAGTAACTTGAATAACTTCAGTTCGCCAACAAAATTCAACTTCAACCTCATTAGGACCCAGCACATGAACGAAGAAGAGAAATTCATGCTGGAAAACCTTTTGAAAGAGTTTGAAGAGGTTTTCCACATGGAGGGCAACCCTCTTACTTTCACCAATAAGATCAAACACAAAATAAATACTACTAACGAAGATCCGATCTATACTAAACCGTACCGATACCCTGCAGTGCACCGTGAGGAAGTGAGAGCCCAGATTAACAAGATGTTAGAAGAAAATATCATCCGGCCATCACATTCTCCGTGGTCTTCACCAATTTGGGTCGTCCCCAAAAAATTGGACTCCTCCGGAAGAAGGAAGTGGAGGATTGTAATCGACTATCGCAAACTGAACGATAAAACTGTGAATGATCGGTACCCTCTCCCAAATATAACCGATCTACTTGATAAACTTGGACGCTGTGTCTACTTCACAACTCTAGATCTAGCGTCGGGGTTCTATCAGATAGAAATGGATGAGAATAGCATTCAAAAGACAGCGTTTAACACGGAAGGAGGCCACTACGAATACCTGCGTATGCCGATGGGATTAAAGAACTCACCATCAACCTTCCAACGAGTCATGGACGATGTCCTCAGAGGACTTGTAAACGAATGCTGCCTCGTTTATTTAGATGACATAATAATATTTGGATCTTCCCTTCAACAACATCTTCAAAACATCAGAAAAGTACTCACAAGACTGAGGGATTCGAACCTGAAAATCCAACTCGATAAGTCTGAATTCCTGAGAAAGGAAGTCGAATACTTGGGACACGTAGTTACTGAGGAAGGAGTTAAGCCAAATCCAACGAAGATCAATGCTATCAAATCGTACCCCATACCTAGAACAGTGAAGCAGATCAAAGGTTTCCTAGGACTTTTGGGCTATTACCGCAGATTCATCAAGGATTTCGCCAGACTAACGAAGCCCCTAACTAAATGTCTCAAGAAAGATGCAAAAATAGATATTACTGATGTCGAGTACAAAGATTGTTTTGAGAAGTGTAAGATAATCTTAGCTAATGAACCAGTGTTGCAATACCCGGACTTCTCGAAACCATTCATCTTGACCACCGACGCCAGCAATGTGGCACTTGGAGCTGTCCTCTCTCAAGGTGTGCTAGGACAAGACAAACCCATAGCATTCGCCAGCCGAACACTGAATGACAGTGAAAGGAACTACAGCACAATCGAAAAGGAATTACTTGGTGTTGTCTGGGCTGTAAAATATTTCCGCCCATATCTGTTCGGAAGACATTTCAAGATTGTGACTGATCACAAACCACTTCAATGGCTCTTTAGCTTGAAGGACCCTAGTTCAAAACTAGTGAGATGGCGTCTCAAACTAGAGGAATTCGATTACGAAGTATTGTACAAGAAAGGATCCTTGAACAAGAATGCGGATGCTCTGTCAAGAATAGAGTTGAATATCAACGAAGGTGAGCCCCAGCCATCTACAAGTGGAACTCAAGCATACAATGATGACCTGCAGTCCATCATCCCGGAAGTCGATATTTCAGACTTGAGCATCGATTTTGATGCGCTCATTGGCAACATGGCCTTCAATGATCTCATCACCGAGGATGGGGGAGGAGAAGACACCAATGCAACTGTTCATTCAAGCGAGCAGAACCCAACAGTGGGTATACCGATCAGTGAAACCCCCGTGAATCAAGCAGCGAACCAAATTATAATATCAACAGTTCCTCACTCAAAAGCCAACGTTACTTTCAGAAACAACATCCACGGAAACAAGATGAGATATCTAGTTCAGTTAGACAGCCATAAATCAGGGCTGGACATACAAGAATTCATTAACGAGTACATTGCACCGAACGTCCCATATCATCTGTATTTCGAAGATGACCCACAAGGAAAACTGTACGAGTTAATCTCGGTAGTGTTGCAAAATCACTATCAAAACTCAAATTTGAAATTCACGAAATGTACTAAATATCTACGAGACATAGAAGAGGACCACGAAAAGGAAAACATAGTCACCTACTTCCATGAAGGGATGGCAAACCACCGCGGAATGGATGAAGTAGAAAAAACGATCAAACTTACATATTATTGGCCTAACATTCGCAAAACAGTACAGAACGTAATTAACAAGTGTGAAATATGCCAACTATCCAAATACGATCGAAACCCATTGAAACCAAAATTCAACATTACACCTACTGCGGTGCGTCCGTTTCAAATAGTACACATCGATTGCATTTCACTAGAAAACACCAAGTGCTTATCAATAGTGGACTCTTTCTCAAAATATGCTCAAATGTACCCCATAGACTCCGCTCAAGCTGTAGAAGTTGCACAGAAGCTGTTACAGTATTTTACACACCATGGAGTCCCAGAAACGATCATATCTGACAACGGAGGTGAATTCCACAACGGTGTTATCAAGGAACTACTCGAGCTCCATAAGGTCAACCTCCATTTCATCAGTTCACAACATCCTGAATCCAATGGAATTGTTGAAAGATTTCACTCGACAATTATCGAACACATCAGACTACTCAACAACCGCAGAGAGTTCAAAGAAGATAGCATCAAAACAAAAATCTGTTATGCAATTCTAGCCTACAACAACACCATACACAGTACTACTAACATGAAACCGGTAGAAATAGTAAATGGACATCTTTGTAGTACAAACCCATTTGACATTGATCTAGAGAAACAAATTTTGACTAATTACGTGAGTGCTCACAAAGAAAAAACCAAACTTATATTCGGTAGTGTTAACACAGCTCTACAGGCATATAAGGAGAATAATATCTCACGAGCCAACCGAAATAGAGAAGACCCCCCTCAGATTCCTTCGGAGGTTTTTGTTCGTGACAGACAGAAGCAAAACAAAACGAAAAATAAATATAAGAAAGAAACAATCACTACTGTTAACACACAAAATAAAACAGCAACTATTGCCCCAACTCACCATAACACTGTACAAAAGATTCACATGGCAAACATAAAAAGACCAAAACGTGCGTGTGTCCGACCTGTTGCAGATATATCGGGATCGCCATCATCGGACAACCCGGACGACCCTACATTCTAAAGAACATCACACAGAACACAGGCATCCT
>NW_007517406.1:0-238 GCF_000475195.1 Diaphorina citri
AGCATTATTATTATTATTATTATTTTATCGGGATAAGAGCTTACAAGGTGTCAGTCCGTTGTTTCCCCCAGGAATGTGTATCGTGTTCGATTTTGACCTAAAATATGACATTTAAATAATAATTATATTATCCAAGCTTGACTGAAGCCAGCCTAGTTAGTAGTTGGTAGTGCGTCTGCCTTGTAAGCGCTAGGCCGCGGGTTCGATTCCCGCCCGGGGCGGATTTTAACCTGATGGG
>NW_007517407.1:0-238 GCF_000475195.1 Diaphorina citri
TACAAGTTTTTACGTAGGAATTGCTGGAATTGACCTTTTCTTCATAATTACTCAAATTCAACTGCTCCATTCTTCTTCTCATCTCTAGAGTTAGGCTCAAAGTCCTTCAAGTAATGGGTCCAGTAGTTCTCCGACAGGTTCGGGTCGAGCGGCGTTGGCGGCCCGTGCAGAAAATAGTTTTTCCGCCGATGGAACACCCTCTTTCTCTCTCTCTCTCTCTCTCTCTCTCTCTCTCTCT
>NW_007517408.1:0-238 GCF_000475195.1 Diaphorina citri
GTACCGGCATGCAAAATTTAACTATGTATTTTGACGTAAGAAAGAAATTTCCCAGTTACATGTCAACACGAACGATTTATCAAACGATCTAAAAATCAGAGAGTGTTAGAGGACAAACAACTTATGGAAACATAAGATGGGCATGGGGATAACAGTAGGAGTTCAATAACTTGCCAGCATCGCTTGATCAATTTGACCTATGCGCGAAGATGCCTTGAAGATCAGTAGTAAGTGTATG
>NW_007517409.1:0-238 GCF_000475195.1 Diaphorina citri
CGCCATTTTCTTTCCCTCCGTCACTGGGATTCAAGCTGGCGCCAACATATCAGGAGATCTCAAGGTAAGGATCGAACCTGGGACCTCCGGTGTGGAAGGCTAGTGTTCATCCACTCGACCACGGAGGTGAATTCACTCCACTCTTATTTCAAGTAAGAACACTTAGATTTCAGTCGTTTCCAAAAAAAGTTAAGCAACGTATCATGTGGTTTGTAACTGACCGTCTCGTCTGGGGAAA
>NW_007517410.1:0-238 GCF_000475195.1 Diaphorina citri
TCCAGCCACGTTTTTCCTCCGACCTTGACTGTTGGAAGTTTTCCCGAAGCTATTAATAGATTATAAATTCTACATCTTGTATAGTCATGTTTTAGTATCTGCAGACACAAAACCAATACAACCTAAAGGCACAAGAGCAATCAACTCTTGCTCCTGCCATGTGAGAAGATTCAAACTTCAAGATCAAAGTTGAACGTACGTCTGCAAGGTGAAGCAGTCAATAAGAGGATTGAAGAAC
>NW_007517411.1:0-238 GCF_000475195.1 Diaphorina citri
TATTTGTCATTTTGAGGTTTTTCTGTCAGTAGCATTTGTCAATTTTTAGTTTCTCAGTGAGTGATATTTGTCATTTTGAGGTTTGTCCGTCATTAGTCTTTGTCATTTTGTGGTTTGTCTGTCAGTTTTATTTGTCATTTTGAGGTTTGTCAGTGAGTTATATTTGTCGTTTTGAGGTTTGTCTGTCAGTTGTATTTGTCTTTTTGTGGTTTGTTAGTCATTTGTCTTCGTCATTTTG
>NW_007517412.1:0-238 GCF_000475195.1 Diaphorina citri
TGCAAAGGCTTACCTGGAAATATCTTCTTCATAAAGCATAGAAAATACGTCCCTAAGCTGCGCGAACACAAAAAAAACCCTTGAAGTTGTCCTCGTTGGTACTTCGATATTTTACAATAAAATTGAGAAAAAATGCCTCGACCTTTTAGTTTTTGTGTTGTAGTGTATACCAAATTTGGTATACCAAAAAAGAGTATACCAAAGACGCTACCAAAGAGTTTCGGTCATAAATGAACTT
>NW_007517413.1:0-238 GCF_000475195.1 Diaphorina citri
GCTTGTAAACAATTCGAGTAAATATTACTTATGGAATACACAAGTCCTTGTTTAGACTTCTGGGGTAAAGGAACTTTTCAGTCTCATTCTGGCAGGATAAACAATTAAAATGAGGAACTGAATGACATTGTTTGGTTATATTGGTCAATAATTTTGTCCGCTAATTTTGCTGCCAATTTGTGGCCCCAAATTTGGGTACACTAAGGTACGCTCGTTTGTGATCTTCCCGCTTCTAGTG
>NW_007517414.1:0-238 GCF_000475195.1 Diaphorina citri
GCCTGTGTACACAAACCCATGTCAACCATCACCTTGTGGACCAAACAGTCAATGCCGTGAAGTCAATCATCAAGCTGTATGTTCATGTCTACCCAATTACTTCGGTAGTCCTCCAGCTTGTAGACCAGAATGTACTGTTAATTCTGATTGCCCACTAATTAAGGCTTGTGTTAATCAGAAATGTGTAGACCCATGTCCTGGATCTTGTGGTCAGAATGCCAACTGTAGAGTTATCAAT
>NW_007517415.1:0-238 GCF_000475195.1 Diaphorina citri
TTTTTTTTTTTTTTTTTTTTTTTTCACGAATTATTATGAAACATTTTGTCTCCTCTCTGCTCTCTTTCTTCTTCTTATTCTTCTTATTTTTCTTCTTCTTCTTCTTGTTTTCCTTTTTCTTTCTTCTTCGTCTTTTCTCTTCCTTCCTTTTGCTCTTATATACATTCTGCTATTCCCACTCTCTTGTCTCTTTCCTATCTCCATTTTTTGCCCTATACCTACTCTCTCTCTCTCTCTC
>NW_007517416.1:0-238 GCF_000475195.1 Diaphorina citri
TTAACGGTGCTTGTTTCAAAAGATATGATTTTTTTAACCTGGTTAAAAGTTAACTTCAATCGCCTGTGCTCCGTGGGGAACTTCTCTCACTGTCTTTCTCTTTCCCTCTTCTCTTCACTTGCTTTGCTTTCCGTATCCGTGAGATAGGCATGGCACTTAGCTCAAGGTGTTGGAAGGATTGGGGGTTTAAAAACTCTTGGACGCCCAGAAACAATATCTGGGCTCCTTCCGTGTCCCT
>NW_007517417.1:0-238 GCF_000475195.1 Diaphorina citri
AAAAAAAATGGTGTCCACACCCAAATTTTATCACGATTTCCTAGGTAAATTTCCTATACTCTATATATTTTTTTCTAGTGTTTACATAAGTAGCTCAGAAGATCTGATCATAGGTAAATTAAATAGGCACCTAATCTAGGTAGTTATTTGTTTGAACTTGAAACAGTTCTGGGTACCTAGTTACAAGTTTGTAAACCAAACCAAACAACCGATTACCTCAGTTTATAAATACCTACCT
>NW_007517418.1:0-238 GCF_000475195.1 Diaphorina citri
AGCTAGTATTATTGGCAGCTGGTTATTATCTTACTTGTAAAAAAATTATAAAAATATTTTTTCAAGGGTTTTGACGTCACTGTATGCTAAAGTTTTTAGTGACGATGTTTCTACCCGAAATTCGGCTACAAGCTATGGGTTCCACCCAATTAAAATTCTACCACTTACTTTTCTTTGTCTTCTTCTAATTCTTCTTTTTATCCTTCCTTTTCCACTTCTTCTTCTTCTTCTTCTTCTT
>NW_007517419.1:0-238 GCF_000475195.1 Diaphorina citri
CGCGTAATACCCTTGGGGTAGTGCAAAACGAGCAACTTCATCATGTCATGAGCCCCAAAGCAAGGTAGAAAGTTTTTTTTTCTAACATTAGTGAGTGCCAAAGCTGAAAGTAGTACCTACCTTCCTGTATCGGAGATATTGCATTTACGAGGGTAATCCTAGTCAGCTCCCATGGCGTGGTGGTCACTGCGCTCGCCTTGCACGCGGGAGACCCGGGTTCGATTCCCGGCGGGGTCAA
>NW_007517420.1:0-238 GCF_000475195.1 Diaphorina citri
AATAAAAAGAGGTAGGTTATATCCATGTTTAATAGTATGCAAGCAAGTCCATTGATGAAAGTTTAAGCCCATAAAAAAGTATGCATGATAATACGAATAAAAGTAGGCCTGACCCAAGTGACTAAGTCTGATATACACGTACATTAGAATGCTGCAGATAAAGTATGACCAATCCATTGAAAGAAAGGTTCCATTTATAAATATGGAGGGGCAATAGCAAGTCTATGAGTCAGTACTT
>NW_007517421.1:0-238 GCF_000475195.1 Diaphorina citri
ACTATTAACAAACATAAATTTGGGAGCGAAAACAACAACTTTCAGGCACTCTCAGCAGACCTGGGGAGGAGGGAGGAGGGGGTTTGTCAGGGGAGTAGACTGTGGTTCCTAAGATAGGGAAGGAGTAGGAGTTTGCTCTTGAAAGACTCTCCGCAGTCCCCATACCAGAACAAACCTACCGGTTGCCATCTTCTCTCTTCTTCTTCTTCTTCTTCTTCTTCTTCTTCTTCTTCTTCTT
>NW_007517422.1:0-238 GCF_000475195.1 Diaphorina citri
AAGGCAGAAGAATTGGGCGCCGAGGGATTCGTGGAGGAAAGCTTGAAGCTCATGACAGAGGTGAGTGTAATTTTCACTCTTTTTCTTCCAATATTGTGTAACGTTGTACACATAATATTAAGTATTTCATGTACAAAAAAAAAAATATATTATTTGGTACTTTTAGCAAACATCTTCCTGTAGCCCAGGACACGTTTCGTTCTGATGAGCTGGGCGTAGCTCTCAGAATTTACTCAGA
>NW_007517423.1:0-238 GCF_000475195.1 Diaphorina citri
ACTGACTCAATCCAGTGGCTTAATGGGTGATTCAGGAGTTAAAAACACACATTTTTGATTCCTTATCAGATTTTGACTCTGTGTCTAGAGCGTGACTTGAAGGGATAGTGGAAATCGGGCTTAATAAAGAAATGAAGTGTGTTTTCCTTTCGGAAAACTGACCACTTGTCCAATGGAAACTGAAATCTAGACGATGATCGGGAATGCGCCATCTTGGATTTCCAATGGTTTAGCAATT
>NW_007517424.1:0-238 GCF_000475195.1 Diaphorina citri
CGAGAACGAACCTAATCTGTTGATGATAAACCTCGCAACTAGTGTTTATCTCAGCCGCAACATAGCACTTACATGCAAGACTTTGAAAGAAAAATGTAACTTGGAGAGAAAAATCTTTATGCATTTCTGAGAATCATCTCAAATGCATAGCAGTCTTTTCTGGGAAACGCTTTTTCTATCATTGCAGTATAAAAAGAAGGTAACAGAGAACAGTAGATGGATTTCTGGGAAACATCAG
>NW_007517425.1:0-238 GCF_000475195.1 Diaphorina citri
AATGGACTTAAAGACGTATGATAGTAGCATGATAGAGTGTCAGGATTCTTGTTAGTCATCAAGGAATGTTCAAATCAACTCTGCCTTGCTCCGCTTGCTCGTACATCAGCTGGAGTAACTCTATAGTCTTTAGTTTTTATCAGAGTTGTTGGATGGTTTAGTATGTTGGTTGAATATGGTGAAGTGAAATGGACGGGGAAGCTTTGCAATAGGACATAAAAAAATGTTGTACCTAAAA
>NW_007517426.1:0-238 GCF_000475195.1 Diaphorina citri
TGAAAATTTGGACCGATTGCAATACTTTCATTACTAGTATAGCTCCGCTATACTGTAGTAATAGAAAGTAAAAATTTCCGAAAATCGTCGACCCTCGTAGAAAAAATACTCAGCTCAATGTGTTAATTTTCAGCGAGTGTCGGGACTATGGTCAAGGCTCCGTTGAGGCTGCTTGTATCCATCAACATGGTTTGTTTACTTCTCTTGGGTCGAGGTTCCGTTGTGGACACCTAATCGG
>NW_007517427.1:0-238 GCF_000475195.1 Diaphorina citri
GCCAACTTAAAGGTATTCATATCAGAGAAATGGTTAAATCAAGTTTAGAAGATTTAGCTGTTCCCAATCAGGTAATAAAATACAAGGCACCAAGGCAGACTGTGCTAGAAAGTGAAATACATACCCACGTCTCAAGGTTAGAAGCATCTGGTTAATCCATTCCTAGACAGGGAAGGGTAGTAAAATCTCACGTCAAATCTCTTTCAAAGAGCTTTCCTTACCTGAAACAAACAATGAG
>NW_007517428.1:0-238 GCF_000475195.1 Diaphorina citri
AACAACATGAAAGTAAAATCAAAAAATCAAATCAAGAATCAAGAATGATAATAAACTGAATATTAAACAAATCAGGTACCTAGGTACATAGGTACTGATTTTCTCTAATCACGATCGAATATACTACGGGCTAAAAAAATTCCCGGAGGGACGGGCCCAGCTTGTTCTCCCTTCCTTTTCTTTCTCCCTCCTCCTCCTCCTCCCTCTTCATGTTCTCTCTTTTTCCCTTTCTCCTTCC
>NW_007517429.1:0-238 GCF_000475195.1 Diaphorina citri
GACTTGTGTCTTGTCTTGCGGACGGAGAAGTGCTTAAATACTTGTGGTAGAATGAAATACCGACGCGACCGGACGGTTACTATTAGATAGATCCTTTTTTCACTTACCAAAGGGAACACAAAGAAGAAGAAGAAGAAGAAGACCAACAAAAACAATAACAACGTCAACAACTATCTGGTCTACTCGTGAATTTGGTCTATTATTAATAGTCGTTGAGCACAACTGAAAAAAAAAAAAA
>NW_007517430.1:0-238 GCF_000475195.1 Diaphorina citri
CAAACCCAGCGACCTAGCGCTTACAAAGCAGACATGCTACCCTCCAAGTTAACTAAGCTGTCATCTTGATGTTCATTGCAACAATTATGAGCCAGGAAAATCTAGAAGAGACTAGTTTCGTTTGTTCATTTGTCTGTTCGTTTGTGTTCGTATTTATTTTGTCCACCTTTTTACTTTTCAGATATCAATTGAGAGACAAACCGAAGCCATGTTTTCCGGAGCTACGTTTGTCTTGGAG
>NW_007517431.1:0-238 GCF_000475195.1 Diaphorina citri
CAAACAATTGAAATATTAAATATTCAATTAAATAAAAAATAACTTGCAATACGCGTTCGACCCAATGACTGTTCGATCTGAATGAATCAGGTATTAGTACAGGCACTAAACTCTACAATGACTAGTATTGGAGGAAATTGTAAACAAAAATCACTACACAGTACACAGAGAACACCTGGGTTAAATCAGCTGATTATCATGACTATTATCATACAGTACCTATGTTGCGATTGGTTAG
>NW_007517432.1:0-238 GCF_000475195.1 Diaphorina citri
AGGGAGTAAGTTTGGGATCCAGTCTAATTTGCGAAAGAGATTCTCTCATGTCCACTTAAGTGACGTACCTACCTATGCTCTGAGGGTATGTTTGTCCACTATCAAATGAAACGTCATTTTTTGACTTGATATATTTTGTTCTTTGCTGTCTTTCAGACTTTTACCGTCGTATGTATGAAAGCCAAAGTTAAACTTTAGTTTAACTTAAGACGAACAATGTTGCCAATTTCATGTCATT
>NW_007517433.1:0-238 GCF_000475195.1 Diaphorina citri
TGATAACTTTTGTGCAAATTCCCGGAGTGGTCTATTGATATTATTGACAGCATGTTCTCTGACAACTCTGTCATCTTTATTGAGATTTTTGACACTGTCATCATGAAATTCATTAGCACCAACTTCCTCATTTTCTAATTTAGTCACCTCTCTTTTTGTTACTTTGATCACACTAACTTTTTGTTACTTTGATCATACTTCGTTTCTTTGTTTATTCCAACTTCAAACACTGAGGCTA
>NW_007517434.1:0-238 GCF_000475195.1 Diaphorina citri
ATACTTACAGCTTCGGCTTATGTTCTCAGAAAGCAACCCTCATCGGACCTTATTTACGGCAACCCCTAATAATTCTTTCCGTAGCCCTTCAAATTCTACACACAGACTGTTCAAATCGGATTTATTACGAGCAATACCCGTAATATTATACCCCGGGCCTCACACATTCCGAGAAAATCTCATTACAAAATACCTCCTCGTCTTGTCCCTTCCTTGTTTCCTTCTTACCCCTCTTCTT
>NW_007517435.1:0-238 GCF_000475195.1 Diaphorina citri
TAAGTCCTTCTATGGGGACAGACAGACAGACAGACAGACCGACAGACCGACCGACAGACGACACCGAAGCGAATACAACAGTCCGTCCCGTAAACCTTTTTATTACTATTGTAATAATGAAGGAAGGACGGACTAAAACAGGACCATAATAAAATACACCTACAGTTATGTGCAAAAGTGGTTCAATGTTTTCAATTGTGCTCTAATTCTAATGATTCCCTACGAAATAGTTTAAAAG
>NW_007517436.1:0-238 GCF_000475195.1 Diaphorina citri
GTGACTTCTGCACAAGTACCCTAATTAAAACTAAAAGTTGGTTGATTTCAACCACTTAAGTACCTACAGCTTTACTTTCACAAATGGGGTTGAGCTTGATTAAGGAGGTTAAGGGAGTACCCATATATGCTGTTCAAGTCACAATAATGCTCACACATTGGATTCCTTGTTGAATGTACTGTGACTAAAATATGACCAAGAACTATAGCGGGAATCAGAGTTAAGATAACCCTTATGT
>NW_007517437.1:0-238 GCF_000475195.1 Diaphorina citri
TGTCAAAAACGTTGGATTATGAATGTTATGATTTATTGGAGAAAACTCCCCGGTCCGGACCATATTTCATACACATTTTATTCAAACGATATTTCACTCGTATTTTTATTTAAAAATACGAGTATACATTTTACCCTCCTCCTTCTTCTTCTTCTCTTTTCCTTTCCTCCTCCTCTTCTTCTCTTTCTTCTTTCTCTCTTTTCCTGCTCTTCTTCTTCTCATATTAATTCCCATTTTT
>NW_007517438.1:0-238 GCF_000475195.1 Diaphorina citri
AGTATTTATGTACCTACCTGCTTCTTTTGCAACCAAATTAGAATTAAGTATTCATAGGTACTACCTAGGTACCTAACCATATCAAAATTTCAAATGGAGATTCGAAAAAAAAAAGTCACAGAAATACATCTTTACTTTTTGTAGTCTATGTATCTCTTATATCTTGCTTTGGGTTTCTGTTTACAAATACTCAGCTCTAACCTCCACTCTCAAAATATGTATAATGAGAAAACCATAA
>NW_007517439.1:0-238 GCF_000475195.1 Diaphorina citri
CTCAGGCCAGTGTTTGATGCAAGCTGTGCTACTAGCTCGGGTAAGTCACTCAATGACATACTCTACACAGGCCCCAAGTTCTACAACGATTTGTTCAACATACTGCTGTCGTTTAGGTTATTTCCCTATGCTCTAACAATTGACATAAGGAAAATGTACCTGCAAATACTTGTGAGTGAAGATCAACGTAAGTACCAGAAAGTATTGTGCAGGTTCTCCCCTCAAGAGGAACTTCAGA
>NW_007517440.1:0-238 GCF_000475195.1 Diaphorina citri
CATTGCATACATAAACAATTATGTACCAGGCATTCATACAAATTGAACCGCAGTGATCCATATTCTATGATATGAGGTTCAATTTGTATGAATGCCTGGTAATTGTTTGATATATGCAATGTGCCAGACACTACCCCTATCTTTGCTTGGAGATGGAAAGTACCACTTTAGTTTGAGTCTAAAAGTTTTCCAAGTTTGTCTTTCTCCTTTGTTTATTTTTCCACGTACATATCTCATC
>NW_007517441.1:0-238 GCF_000475195.1 Diaphorina citri
TGTGAAATAGTGTGTGAAGAAAACAATAGAGCACCTCACCTTCTGTGCCCAGGATTACCAGGATGTCTTGAAAGGATAGTCGTTCATCTCCCCAATCTTCATGGACTTCATGTCATGGAGGATACAGACAGGGCCGTTCACAGGGGGGTCCATTCGGTCTCATTTGTCCCGGACCCAGAGTCCTAGGGGCCCTAGACCCCAAAGGGGCTCGATATTCCCAAAAAAGAAAATAAAATAC
>NW_007517442.1:0-238 GCF_000475195.1 Diaphorina citri
CATCTGTCTCTCCCTCTATCTCTCCGTCTCTCTCTTCCCTCCCTCTAAGTCTCTTTCTATAAACGGAAATTATAGAGTGGGCAGTCTTTTATGTGCATGAACTTCTAATTTTGATACGATTCAACCCTTAACTGTGTACGTATCTAATTTTGGGTTGGTCACCAACCCACATATTGGTTATTGATGTCTATCTCTCTCTCCTCTTCTTTCTCTCTTTGACCCTTCTCTCTCTTTCTCT
>NW_007517443.1:0-238 GCF_000475195.1 Diaphorina citri
TGAGTAAGTGTAGATTCCGGCTCATATAAACCATTTCACGTGAGAAGTTGTAGACGATTTATGTTTACCAGTACATTCGACCGCTAAGCTAGGCCATTACGAAACAACAGCGTCTAACCAACATTTTGCAAACTTTCAGGAAAAACAAAAATAGTTGAATACTGACCTTTTTTCTGTGAATTTTTAGATTTCCCTCTCTCTCTCTCTCTCTCTCTCTCTCTCTCTCTCTCTCTCTCTC
>NW_007517444.1:0-238 GCF_000475195.1 Diaphorina citri
TTTTTTTTTACTGCTTCAAATTGAAATAAAATCATCTAATTCAATAAAAAATACTTTAAAAGTAACATGGCGTGAGATATTTTGGTACTCTGATGAAAAGGTCAAGGCTGAGTGATACCCATCTATTTTATACAGGATAACGAATGACGCTTAGTGGTAAAAAAGTTTGAATCAAGTTACGGCGTTGTTAAAAACACCATTCTCTCCCTGACGGATCAATGAGGTTAAAAATGTGAAC
>NW_007517445.1:0-238 GCF_000475195.1 Diaphorina citri
CCCCCCCCTGCCCCTCCAGAAATAACCCTGGGGTTAGACACCCGTTTAAACTTTCTCTTTCTCCCTCTTTGTCCTTTTTTCGCTCTCTCCCTCCGTCCTTCTATGTTTCTATCACAAGCCCTCTCTCTCTCTCTCTTTCTCTCTCTCCCTCTATGTTTCTATCACTATTCTGTCCCCCCATTATTCTGTCCTACTCTCTCTCTCTCTCTCTCTCTCTCTTTCTCTTTCCTTTTTCTCT
>NW_007517446.1:0-238 GCF_000475195.1 Diaphorina citri
GTGTAATATGTTGTAGGTGGGTCTGTTTTATGACCAATATGGTGACTATTAATATACCTTTGTTGCATTGAACTCTGTGCGGATTGTTCTATTTGCGATTACGTTTCTGACTTTGTGCTTTTATTATTATAAATCGTAGGATATTGCGAAATTTTGCACATGTTTGGCCATACATTGAACTCACTAGGATGTTCTCCAAAAGCATTCTTACAAAATTGAAACATCTTCCCCAAACACG
>NW_007517447.1:0-238 GCF_000475195.1 Diaphorina citri
CCCCCCCCCCCCTCTCTCTCTCTCTGCCTCTCCCCCCCCTTCTCTCTCTATTCTCTCTCTCTCTACCACGCAGACAAAAAATCTCATTAGCCTGAATATAATATTTCGTACGCCAAATTTTCTTCTTTATCTTATCTTCCTCTCTTTCTCTCCCCTTCCTCTCTCTCTCTCCCTCCCTCTTTCTCTTTCTCTCGTTCTCATTTCTCGTCTTATCACGTTCTACCCGTTTGAACTCGAT
>NW_007517448.1:0-238 GCF_000475195.1 Diaphorina citri
AAAGTGAAAAAAAAAGAAGGGATTTTTCGATGACCGTAGTTTTAGAGAGAGAGAGATTGATTGATTGATTTATTGATTGATTTAGGTACTTTATTTGACATAGAAATTATTACAATATTTTCTATGTATTACAATACAATAATCTAATGTATTACAATACAATAATTATTACAATTACAAGAGAGAGAGCAAGAAAGATAGAGAGAGAGAGAGAGAGAGAGAGAGAGAGAGAGAGAGA
>NW_007517449.1:0-238 GCF_000475195.1 Diaphorina citri
ATATACGTGAATCAGAAGACATGAAATATACGTGAATCAAAAGACATGAAATATACGTGAATCAAAAGACATGAAATACTTGACGTCTGCCTGGAGGACGCCGGACGTTAAACTGGGAACAGAGTAGCAGATTAGTTGTTAGTTTGCTGGCAGTTTTCAAATTGATTGATTGATTGATTGATTTAGGTACTTTATTTTACATAGAAATTATTACAATATTTCACCTCCTAAGCTAATT
>NW_007517450.1:0-238 GCF_000475195.1 Diaphorina citri
CTAGGTCGAAGATCATTATAAAGCTCACGATGCCATGTTGTCAATTGACACTCCAAATTCGAGCGTTGCCAATTGATATACGAATATTATTTTTTGAATATGTATACCTGCTTGTTTCCCATTTACATAAGCACATATTTACACCATAGCTCGGTTTGGTTGGGTTTGAATTAACGTCTCTCTCTCTCTCTCTCTCTCTCTCTCTCTCTCTCTCTCTCTCTCTATCTTCTTTTACCCA
>NW_007517451.1:0-238 GCF_000475195.1 Diaphorina citri
TTGAATAAGGTCATTCACTGTTAGAGACTTGTTGGTATTGTTTGTGCTGGCAAAGATGAAATGGTCTTTGGCTTTTTTCGTTTCCGCCTTGTATATAATGCTGTCCCCTTTGGAAACCTGGAAAAGAGTTTTTTTTTTTTATCTAACTGAAAATTTCTTCTCTCTAATCTTTCTCACAGTAGGAGTGAGGTTTAGGAATTATACCTATGTATCCTGTGCATAAATCTGTCTTGGATCT
>NW_007517452.1:0-238 GCF_000475195.1 Diaphorina citri
TCGAAATATACCTACACCGATCTATCTGACTAAGATTATGCAATACTTCTTTCTTACACCTACATATGTGAAGAAAAAGTTGTCAATGTAAAAACATATACATGGATACTTATTATAATAATGTAGGTAAGATATAAACACCTAAAGCTAAGCCTTGTGCTTTGCAAATAGCATGATATTATTTCAAATTCACAATAAATATCTAGTTAAAATACAGAGATTGATTGGACAGACAAAA
>NW_007517453.1:0-238 GCF_000475195.1 Diaphorina citri
AGGTCCTTGTTTATCGAATAGTCGAACAAAATATTCGATTAATCAACTCGACTTTCGATAATCGATTTTTCATTTCGATAATTCGATATTTTTTTCATTTTCGTTTTTCTGTTTTTCATTTTCAATTTTCATGTAAATTTTGTGGTTTTCCTGCAGAAAGTTGGAAAAGTCAGGATTTTCCTCGAGAGTCACACCAGACACCATTTTCGTTCTATTTGCTGCAGTAATTAAAACTATG
>NW_007517454.1:0-238 GCF_000475195.1 Diaphorina citri
CAATTTTCGGATGCTGCATCTACTAGGTACACATTCTCCGAGGATACATGGAGGACATCCTAAGTAAATATGTATCTACCCTTCTAATACTGCTTATGGTAATCTAAGTACGATTATTACTCTTAATGACTTTTCTGCCAAGAAGAAAAGTTACAAAAGAAATACCCTCGTAGCTCCTCTAAAGGTCTTGAATGCCCGGAAAACAAACAACCTCGGAAACATTGCAGCGTCGCACAAA
>NW_007517455.1:0-238 GCF_000475195.1 Diaphorina citri
TGTTTATTTTACATTTGCTGATTATTGTTGCCAAACTATGATATACAATACTTAATTGATCTACTATTCTTTTGAGTACTTTATTTTGTGTCTTTTTCATTCACATATTTCATTTTCTACCTGTTTGTTTGAACTTCTCGTTCATTTCATTGTGTATTTGTTTGAACTTTTCATTTATTTCCATGTTTGTTTTTTTTTTGTGTTTGCAGATAATCATGGCCAGTTTGGTGCACTTGAC
>NW_007517456.1:0-238 GCF_000475195.1 Diaphorina citri
AATACATTATTTAACTAGATAAGTAATACACTAAATATTGCACACATCATGGTGGGTGGTTGGCAGCTGACTTGAGTGTTGTGATGAGTTACCTGTGTCTCATAGTGATCTAATTTTGTAGATTTTTGATTCTAATCTAATCTTGTAGATAGATAACTACTACGTATTTGATAATAGGTTAAAATCGTTGATTTTTGACCAAACTTGTTTGTTTGTTGTCGTCTTAAATGGCCATTTC
>NW_007517457.1:0-238 GCF_000475195.1 Diaphorina citri
TTATTATAGTGTCGAGACAGTGTACGGTTTCAGTCGACGTCTATCACTCACAAATGACGGTCGGTTTGGACACACCTTAGGGTTTCCTAACTCGCCGATTGATCATGAAGAGGTGCGATAAATCGGTTCACTTATCGCACACGCTTTCATCTGATGTTCTCCCTCCCTCTCTCTCTCTCTCTCTCTAAAACTCAACACCAATTGTAGGAAAAAACGAGAGAGAGAGAGAGAAAAAAAA
>NW_007517458.1:0-238 GCF_000475195.1 Diaphorina citri
AGTATCTTATACATACTCGTATAGTCAATAGATGAATAGAACAAACATTGTTATGATAAGTATCGTTAATATCTTTATAATATTTTACATCACTATTATGTGGAAATGCACCTAGTGTTGGTGCAGTTTGGTGATTTCTCCATATTTCACCTGTCTGGATTTTTTTGCAAAATGATTTTGTTTAGTGCTGAGTGCTAAGAAGAAAGATTTGGGCGATATAGCTACCTGTTATTATCTA
>NW_007517459.1:0-238 GCF_000475195.1 Diaphorina citri
ACCAACTGCAAAGTAGAGAAAAGTGGAACTCTGATCAACATCCCGTCAAGGTGGGTGATGTTGACAGCAGAAAAGAACCATCCATAAGGCAAATTCCCCTTATCCTTCTTTTGTACTTAATGCTGTCCACTTGTGTCCAATTTTACGGCATCCTCACTCAAGCAGTCTATACTCAATTCAGGATACCATGTGGGGGGACTTCCATTTCTACAAATTCAGGCACATATTGAGGAACAGA
>NW_007517460.1:0-238 GCF_000475195.1 Diaphorina citri
CAACTTGGTTCCAATAGGAACTGTAAACACAAATAGGTTTAATAAATTTGTGTAGTTTGGCACCTAATATCAATTAGCTTTTTCCTAACTAAACGCTCAAGCCCCTTAATTGTTGAATTATTCACGACTATACTTGTAGGTACCCACTTTTGTTGTAGGACTGAAAAGCTCCCCTGTCGAATTCGATCACTGAAATCGCCCCTGCCAAATCGGGAGGACGATATTCATATTTTGTGCA
>NW_007517461.1:0-238 GCF_000475195.1 Diaphorina citri
TTTATAACACAAGAAAAATCAGTAAGTAGGGAATCAGTACTTCTTTTTGGTCTAAAACCATGTTGGAAATCAGGAATATATTGAAACTCATAGATATTGAATGAGATGATATTGAAACTCATATTAAAACTTTAAAAGAAGTGTTCACTAGAGCTCGAGAATTAAATGTTAAGTTAAATGAATCAAAATTTAATTTCTTAAAAACTGAGATAAAATTTCTTGGAAATGTTTTCAGTGA
>NW_007517462.1:0-238 GCF_000475195.1 Diaphorina citri
AGGTAGGGGAAGGGGTCCTCTTGGGGGGACCAGCGGCCTCCTTGACCCCAATTTTTTGGAGTCTGACGTACCTATTTATGGGTATTTGAGTAAATTTTGAGTGTATGGCCGCCATACACGCCCTACATGGACGCTACGCCACTGTCGATTCCTATGTAAGAAGTTGTGAAAAATCCAAATCTGAGGTCAAAACTCCGAAAAAATAAATGTAAAAGGTCTAAAATTCAATTTTTATTTT
>NW_007517463.1:0-238 GCF_000475195.1 Diaphorina citri
TTTAAATAATAATAATAATAATAAAACAGATGGTATACGCCCATATTAGTAGTGTAGATACAAAGTTAAAGTCCTTATCTAATCGAAAAAAAAATCTGTGCTGTCAAAACAATTATTTAACAAGCTGGGTCCGTCCCTCCGGGAATTTTTCAGCTCGTAATTTATTCGATCGTTATTAAAGAAAATCAGTACCTATGTACCTACCTAATTTGTTTAATATTCAATTTATTATTATTCT
>NW_007517464.1:0-238 GCF_000475195.1 Diaphorina citri
AAACTTGTGGCATCCTGTCACCATTTTTTTTTCTCAGTGCATGTATTGACATTTTTGCATACCGTTATATGTTTTTGGTTGGAGGACGTAAGCAAAAAAGTTGTTTGTTTGATTGAGGTATAATGTTACTGTATACAATATACAATTTTATTATACATATACCTACTGTATAACTGCTATGGTATATTTAGTGGTAAGGGTTTCACCCTCCATTCGGCAACAAGCTACCCGCTTCGTA
>NW_007517465.1:0-238 GCF_000475195.1 Diaphorina citri
CAAACCTCAAAAAAAAAAAAAAAAATGACAGGTAATTTTTCAATTTCCTTGGCTTTCTCCTATCCTGTTGACCTTCCCTTTTCGATTCGATAAAACTTCCGTGGTTACAATTCCCCCTGTCGAAGTTTTCAGTCATATTCGGGCAGGAATAAACGACTTGTATTCTATCTCTTCACAGGTACTCCCAGTTCTAATTGATACACTCCCCATCACAGAAGACCTAGAGGAAACTCGTGTA
>NW_007517466.1:0-238 GCF_000475195.1 Diaphorina citri
CTAAATGCATTGAAGAATCATAATCATGAACCAATCATTAACGAATTGAGATCGTGAACTTTCAAACATATGCAACTCTTTTGCACCTGCAAGAAGTGGCCACTATAATCCCGAACTTGTAACATTTTGCAAGTCCGATATCCGCCCTAAAATCAAAATCGGTCTGTGTGATCCACCCTAAAATCAGAATCGATCTTAGACTGCATGGCGACTCCATGAATTCAGCAATATTGTAGAG
>NW_007517467.1:0-238 GCF_000475195.1 Diaphorina citri
GCCGTTCCGAGAACGAATATTATATTAAGTAGGTAACAATAATAAATAGAAACCAACGTGTACCCCTATGCAGTTGATTGAAAACAAACAAACAAATAAATAAATAAAAAAAACAACAACAACAACAACAACAACAACATTGCTTCATGCCTCCATCACAAGTAGGCAGTTATCATTAGAAACGAATAAAATAAACAATAAATAATTATAGATAAAGAGAGAGCGAGAGAGAGAGAGA
>NW_007517468.1:0-238 GCF_000475195.1 Diaphorina citri
ATGCCCATCCGGTAGCATGCCTCTCATCAGATGGGCGAGAAGAGACACAATACTTCCCATTCAGGTGCTGGGTCAACATGAGAACACCAGAAAGTGACCCGTTAGAATATTTGCCATCGAAATAACATTCCTTTTTTTTGTCAACTCCGGAATTCGAACCCGGGACCTTCTGCATGGCGAGCACAGGCCTAACCACGCCCTCCTCTTGTTTCAGCACGACCTGGGATGAACACATGTT
>NW_007517469.1:0-238 GCF_000475195.1 Diaphorina citri
TCCTAATCTCTCTTTTCTTCTCTTTCTCTATTCCTCCTCGTTATCTACATATTTATCTCTCTCTCTCTTTCTCCGATTTTGTCTCCTCTTTTCATACAGGTTCATCCTTTGTCTCTCTCTCTCTCTCTCTTCCTCCTTTTCTGTCTCTCTCTATCTCGCTTGCAATTTATTTTTCCTTCTATTTTGTCATCTCTCTCTCTCTCTCTTTCTATCTGTAGCATTTTCATTAATATTAAAA
>NW_007517470.1:0-238 GCF_000475195.1 Diaphorina citri
TCTCTCTCTCTCTCTCTCTCTCTTCTCTTCAAGATCACGTATTTAATAATAAGTCATGATTGAGAATTATTATCTCTTATGTAGGTACCTACCTATGTACCCCAAAAAATACCACTTCGTGGCATAAAAAAGACCCCGCCAAGTCGTTCCTCCCAAAATGAATCAAGTGCCCACAAAAAATAAACAAAAATCCATCCCACCCCAAAAAAGATTAGAAATCAATTTTGTACCCCGCCTT
>NW_007517471.1:0-238 GCF_000475195.1 Diaphorina citri
ACACACACACGGACCAATGGCTGAAACTTTGGATTTAGGCTCTAGGGACCTCAAAACGTGTTTTGACACTAAAAACTGCCCATCGAAAATTTGACCCGATTACATTACTTTCCTTCCTATTAGAGATGCGACTTTTGACTCATCTTTGGGATTGAATCCTAACTGAGCTACTCAGTAAAAGGAACTACTCTTTTTTTCAACTCGCTCTTTGACTCCCGACTCTTCTCTGATACTTTCT
>NW_007517472.1:0-238 GCF_000475195.1 Diaphorina citri
GGCGTGGGTTCAATCCCAGCCGAGGTATGGAATTTTATCCTCAATATAATTTGAGAATATGACCACAATAATAGTAGTGGCCTACTGCTGGAGTAAAAGGACTTTACAGTCCTATGCGAGCAGTATAAATAAGCACTATTTATATAAGGGGTATAATATACCCACAAAAACACAAATGTGAAAAAAAAAGGCCAAGTTCCTATCCAAAAATGTCGGCCTATAAAAGTGGTGAGATCAG
>NW_007517473.1:0-238 GCF_000475195.1 Diaphorina citri
ACCCTCCTCGTCTAAAACTTTAGCAGAATAGCTCAAGTTTGTGTCGACTGAGGAGGGAACAGCTCAGGTCTATGGCAATTAATTCTTTCATAGATCTGCTACTTTTATGTGCTATGCTCTCGACTCTGTCTTTATGTGCTCTGTTTTATGTGCTATGCTTTCGGCCTGAGACTCTTGTAGTCTGAATGGTAGTGTGCTGTCGTATGTCCATAGTATGCCCTCTCACCTTGTTGGGATC
>NW_007517474.1:0-238 GCF_000475195.1 Diaphorina citri
AACCAATGTCACAAATACCTAGGTAATAATGTAAAATCCAGTAGATCAAACTTCAACTTCGATTTTCCTCATTAAATAGGTAATTTCACTTGATTTTTCCTTTGTGGCAGACTGCCTGTTGTTAAAGTAAACATAAAAGGATAATTCTAAAAAAAAAAATAAAATATGAAAAACACTTGCAAATCAGAAACAGACACAAACAAGAGCAATGTAATCCCAGAGAAAAAAATATAGATAC
>NW_007517475.1:0-238 GCF_000475195.1 Diaphorina citri
ACCTGAAGCCTGGGTCAGAACCGAGAACTTCAAGCACGACTAAAGGAGGTGAACCAAAATCTGTAGGTTTTTGGCTACTTTTTTTAGGGGTTTTATATCTGTGTCTGGATGCTATATAAATCTCTCAGTTGTCGAGAAAGCCCTAGAGATGGCAAAAAAGGGAGAAAAATGACTTGGTCTGCCTTTTCTTGGATATAAACCAAGCTTACGATAATGTTGGCCACAAATTGAAAAATCA
>NW_007517476.1:0-238 GCF_000475195.1 Diaphorina citri
CAAAAATTATACTAAAAAATATCTAAAAAAGTCTGATACTAAAAATTATACTAACAGGTTCAAATTATACTAAATTTATTTCTCGGAACGGCTAGTTTTCTCCTATCCTGTCTTCCTTCTCCCTTCGATTTCGGGACGATGAAACCTTAGCAGTTAAGTACATTTCCAGCCAGCCTAGTTAGCTTAGTTGGTAGTGCGTCTGCCTTGTAAGCGCTAGGCCGCGGGTTCGATTCCCGCC
>NW_007517477.1:0-238 GCF_000475195.1 Diaphorina citri
GCCGAGCAGTTGGAAGCAGGCCGTCATGTTGTTGTGTCGCGGGAACATCGAGTTGTACATGGTCTGTATTTTCGGCTGGGCGGACAGGACGGTCTTGACTATCACGTCATCGATGCGTGACCACACGAGGTCTGTGTCGTACCCCATACAGGAGAACCACTGGTCGATATCTTCCGCTTGCTCCCAACCTCCTCGTCATGGATGAAGGAGATGGAGTGTTTGTTGACGGAATAATTAG
>NW_007517478.1:0-238 GCF_000475195.1 Diaphorina citri
AAATAAAGGCTATTATTATTTGATAGCTTACCTAAACTCGACATAGCCCTCAAAGATGAGCAGCGTCATAAAGTCCCCATTAAGGTCATCTCTCTCCCCGGTCAAGAACAGGATACCATCCCAGGACTCTGGTTTGAACTGAATCTCTGCCTGTACATGCTTGTAGGCGGCGTGGAGCGCAGAAAACGCGATCCAACTTTGACCCGAAAATTTCGGCACACTGATGGAAACGTCTGAA
>NW_007517479.1:0-238 GCF_000475195.1 Diaphorina citri
GAATGCTACTCGTGTAACAATGTAAAAACAGGATGCTCATTTGCATAGAATATAAAATGCAATGCAAAATACACAACCACTCTAATTTACTCCGCAGAATCTGCAATGTAGGTAGAAGGTAGGTATACCAGATACAAAAGCTTTGTGTCGGTAATTTATCTATTGTTCACTGGTTAGGGGTGTTCTGGAATTTTCAAGTCCTGTGTGGAATCCCTTTTATGATGTTCACAGCACTTTA
>NW_007517480.1:0-238 GCF_000475195.1 Diaphorina citri
TGGACGTGAAGATAGTGACAAACCGATGCGTCTCAACAATGAACAATTCATCGAACAAACCCGTGGTGACACTCGTCTTAATCGTTTAGACAATGTACTCACGGAACATGACAAGCGGCACAGAACAAGCGAGGTAAACCGCAGAATTAATGAGGCATTAGACCACGATGTCAGGGAACAGCAGAGAATAGATGCCAGACCAGTCGAAAACAATGTACAAATCAGTAGATTTAGACGA
>NW_007517481.1:0-238 GCF_000475195.1 Diaphorina citri
TTCACCTTTTTCTTGTCCAAAATAAGACTATGTATCATACTTGGTTGAACTCAAATATCACGTCACAGGTACTCAACAACTCAACAGACATAAAATCTAAATTTTATCTTTTGGATCATGCGATCAACCAAATTAACTTCTTATTCAGTTTCTCAACACTCACCCTGTATACAGGAAGGGAAAATATAAGAGATTCAAAAGCTTTGTGTACAATAAATTATAAAATATTATACAGGCA
>NW_007517482.1:0-238 GCF_000475195.1 Diaphorina citri
CGATTGATTAATGTATCTACTGATCTATGTGGTTTGGTATAGGATTTTTTGAAAAATAATCAGCTGATTAGGTAATCATTTGATTAATAGCACTAATCAGTGATTGATAAACGCACCCTTAAATTTATAAAGAATTATTGTCTTTTTAGATCCTCCGGGGTAATCCAGGCACATTCAAGTTTCTCAAAATTAAATTCCAAAGGCACTCATGTATTTGATATTGATCCCAAAACTCTAG
>NW_007517483.1:0-238 GCF_000475195.1 Diaphorina citri
ATGAGATTTCAGTGGTTGATTGATGGTTACAACAACACATTTGAATATCGTTTGAGCATTTTGTTTTAAAAGGTGAAGTTGTTCATGGGTTCGTTTTAACGGTGTGTGATGCGTGTTTTAGTTTTCAATAGAATTTCTATCACCTCTATGTATTGTTTTCGCATTCATTAATCAGCAGGGGATCTTAGCCTGTTCTTACAGTATATTAGGTTTTGTTCGAGTCTCGTTGGTCACTAAA
>NW_007517484.1:0-238 GCF_000475195.1 Diaphorina citri
CCTCCCCCCCCCCCCCCCTTCGTCCAAAAAGGACTGCGTCCCGCTTTGGGCCAAAAAAATTATGGTCACCCTAGTAATACCCCGTTTTATGTTATTTTATTTTTCCCCCCCTCATCCAAATAATAGGTGACTTTTCCTAGGTAGGTTGAAATGATAAACTTATACTTCTTCACTATTTGTAAAATATTCTGGGTTTTATTTCATTTTCATTTTATGGACTAGTTTCGCCGGTGAAGGC
>NW_007517485.1:0-238 GCF_000475195.1 Diaphorina citri
GACCAACGGAATTTTTCTTTTTCTTCTACGACTTCTAGATCCCGAGATAAATTGATTTAAAAAATACCGGTAAATCGTAAACTTTGACGTCACGGCACACGCTCCCGTAGGCGATGACGTCACATCAAATGTCCCGAGCAAAGCTCCCTTGCAGGCAACCCATTAATGTGTTTGTGCGCATACGTTTCTGCGCAGTTCTTTCTGCTCCTCCGCTAGCGTGCTTGCATAGTGGCGCTAC
>NW_007517486.1:0-238 GCF_000475195.1 Diaphorina citri
AGAGTGTGTATTATTATTTTTTTTTTTAATTTCCGTCATGGAAATGTTGAAATAGTGAGAAGTTATATGAGAACTTGTGTGCACTACATTTTGCTACATACCGGGATATCAAACATGGGTACGTGACTGCATACATTTCTATTTCTATTTCCCATCTGAATCTAAATGCAATAACAGACCTAACGAACTGTTTACTTTCCATTACTAGATGCAGACTCACCATCTCTCTCTCTTTCCC
>NW_007517487.1:0-238 GCF_000475195.1 Diaphorina citri
GTACTCCCGTGATGACGTCATCTACCAATATCGTACGACGCGCTGTGGGCTTATTACCATAGGGATTTGGGTTAGGGGGCTCAAATAGATCGAATAGGTACCTATCTACGCATTTTGTTATCACTATTTTTCAATATCAGCTTAGGTACTTATACCTATATATTTTCAAATTTAGATATTTTCATTCCATTTTTTTATCATGCACTTATTCAAGTAGTTACTTCTTCGTACATGTACA
>NW_007517488.1:0-238 GCF_000475195.1 Diaphorina citri
GATACACATTAGATCAAGATACCCAACTGCTGATATTATTATTTTCTTCTTTTTTGTAGTGATTTGGTGACCAGTTTTCATGGTTTAATGTTACAGAATTACAAATGGCTACCCTCTGACATGGTTCTAATGTGTCGATTCTGGGATTCAGTAACAAATCCAAAGACATCGCAACTGTAGGTACTAATAGAACTGTTATTTTGTAAAAATCATAATGGAGCAGTTGCAGTTGGGTAAA
>NW_007517489.1:0-238 GCF_000475195.1 Diaphorina citri
AAGGTAGGAGGCGTGGAATTGTAATACAAACTGGGTGTTGAATTGTAAGACATGCTACACAGCGAATTGTAAGAGAAGCTAGGCGTCGAATTGCAAGACAAACTAGGTTCTTTGGAGCGAGGCACTAATAGACCAGAATGTCGTGTTTCCATGACCCCAGTACCACAATCTAGGATGACAATTGTGACAAAGGGAAAAGGTTAATAAGGATACACTTACCTGCGGAGAAAGGGCATAT
>NW_007517490.1:0-238 GCF_000475195.1 Diaphorina citri
TATAAAGACTAAAGACCATGGTAGTGACGTTGAACAACCTAAAAAGATGCTCGAGAAATCAGTGGTTTGCAATCTTAGGACGAAAGACAAACAAAGTTCTTATGCGGGGCAGATTTCATCCTAAAGAGATAAGGTTCGTTCTCGGAATGGCTGGCTTTCTCCTGTACTGTCATCCTTCGATTTCGGGACGATAAGACCTTAACAGTTACAGTTCCCTATCTCAAACTTCTAAAAAAAA
>NW_007517491.1:0-238 GCF_000475195.1 Diaphorina citri
AAGAGATGAGAGAGAACCTGGTCTTAGTACACTGGAGAGAGGAAGAGATGAGTAGGTATGAGAGAGAGAGAGAGAGAGGAAGAGATGAGAGAGAACCTGGTCTTAGTACACTGGAGAGAGGAAGAGATGAGTAGGTATGAGAGAGAGAGAGAGAGAGAGGAAGAGATGAGAGAGAACCTGGTCTTAGTACACTGGAGAGAGGAAGAGATGAGTAGGTATGAGAGAGAGAGAGAGAGAG
>NW_007517492.1:0-238 GCF_000475195.1 Diaphorina citri
GATTTCTGCCCTAGAAATGGACACTGAAGACAGAGAGTCAGATAATCCTAAGTCACAAGATAACTGAAATCCAGGAGAAGAAGTGAAAGCAGATTCAAAATGACGACGGAAAAGGTTTGCAGATGATTCTGGAGAGGATGAGCGTTCGCCATTGTATTCTAAGTTTTTAGGAAGGGAAGAATCAGTTCGAAGGGATCTTTCATATTTCCAGAAATACCTTGGGTTGGTCCTGATGTTT
>NW_007517493.1:0-238 GCF_000475195.1 Diaphorina citri
GGAGGAACTCGTGTCAGAAACACACGCTTTGACTTTACCTAATGTTGCTCTCTCTGGAATGTCTGGAGGGCAAAAAAGCCCTCTGGAGGGATTCATTTACTGCCTTTTACCAATTAAAATTTACATTTGCAAAGCCTTTTCTAGATCCAATTTCATCACTAAAATTGTCTACCAACAAGTAATGAGAACCACTCTTTAAAAAGTTTAAAGACTCCTTCAGTCTTTCCCCTTCTTGGAT
>NW_007517494.1:0-238 GCF_000475195.1 Diaphorina citri
GGTCAGTGGCGTGACACAAAAACTGACATTGGGGGGTAAGACCCTGTATGTACGACATTGGAGTGTGTGACCCTGTATGTACGACATTGGAGGGTGAGACCCTGTATGTGAACCACTCAAACTACTTATAGTACAAATTTCATATTGAATTTAAAAAATGATTGAGTAAGTTGTAAAAAGAACGAATTCTTTTCAGTGGTCTAGTTACTCAGACTACTCGGTCAATGAGTCCTAAGGC
>NW_007517495.1:0-238 GCF_000475195.1 Diaphorina citri
CTCGGAGAATAAGTAGGTTGATTCGTAGAAGCCTAACCCATCCTTTAGGGCTGTTTGCCCCTACACCTAAGCCTCGGAGTGGGCTTTTTGTGTATGTGGAGAGTTATCCTAAACAGATAAGGTTCGTTCTCGGAACGGCTGGCTTTCTCCTATCTTGTCCTTCTTCTCTCCTCGATTTCGGGACGATAAGACATCGCCTAATAGGGAAAAAAAGTTGGTGCACATTCCAGTCAATCAG
>NW_007517496.1:0-238 GCF_000475195.1 Diaphorina citri
CCAAGAAGATGGGGGAAAAGAAAAACCGGAACTAGTCGCAAGTCGCCGTTCGGCCATTCCACAAGCATTGTGTATCTCAGATCAATTAATCATCATCTTTAACTCCAGTTACTCGCGTGCACGGTAATATTATCCTTTTTCTAACTGTAATCTTAACTTAAGTCCTTGCTCTCCCGAACAGTTGTGGTCCTTCGGGCCTTTGTTGTGTAAATTTCCAGTTCTGTGGGTAAATTTTGCA
>NW_007517497.1:0-238 GCF_000475195.1 Diaphorina citri
GGGTTTTTTTTTTTTTTTTTTTTTTTTTTTTTTTGAAGAATGGCCTTCGTAGCTTAAGGACAGAGCGGAGCAGAAAGCATCGAGCTTACATGAAGAGTGCTCTCCGCTCCACTCTGTTACATTTAAGGTAGAAACACACTACTCTTACGTCACGCGACTTCATGGGGAGTCAGAAAGTTTAAAGTTTTCCCACAATGTTGTAGGTAATTTCGTTCAGGACAGCTACACTACTATCACG
>NW_007517498.1:0-238 GCF_000475195.1 Diaphorina citri
AAAGAAAACTGGATGGAAAAATCTAGATAATGGTTTTCTTACGGGATATTAGGATTATTAGGTGAGTAAGTACCTATATGTATAAGTAGGTAGGTAGAGGAGTAAGTATCTCACCTTTCGTTCGAACATGTAGGTGTTAACTTTTGAACTTTACCCTGCGGTAAGTATGGTAGGTACACTGCTCCATTTTGTTCAGCTCTTCTAACAACAGTATTGTGTGACAGAACAAAAGCGGGGA
>NW_007517499.1:0-238 GCF_000475195.1 Diaphorina citri
TTTCTATTTTTCTCTTCTTTTTTTACAAGGAAATGTGGTGGTTTTATTTAGATATTGGAGCTTGTAATAACTTTCACGTAGGGGCCACTGATCCCTGGTCACAAACCTAAATAAAATACAGGTCACAGTGATACCTGTATTCTGTATTCTCTTGAGGAAGTTCAACGGTAGCTAAAACCAACAACGCCCTACACCACTGTCGCCAAATCCTGAGTCAACAGTCTCGAGACACATTAAC
>NW_007517500.1:0-238 GCF_000475195.1 Diaphorina citri
GTTCCTGATAAAAAGACCTTTAATTTGATATATAGGTCGACCAGGTTTGGATAAGTCCTTCTATGGGGACAGACAGACGTGACACACTGACAGACTGACGACACCGAAGCGAATACAATAGCCCGTCCATCATCCGATTGCTATGAAACTTTGTCAACTCATTGCTTGCACTCCCGTGAAGGTTATAGGCTGTTTTCCGGTTCGTTTTTGTTAAGCTACGCCGAGCAAGACCACTAAA
>NW_007517501.1:0-238 GCF_000475195.1 Diaphorina citri
GACCGTATTTTTTATTATTTTCTACAAGTTCGGCCATGCCTTTTCTACAAGTTTGGCCATGCCTCGGGATGACCTAGCTTCGCTCCGGAATCCAGCTAGTATTTATATAAAAAACTACTACCTACACACAAAGATCAGTTAATTGTTTGTTGTTGTTGTTGTTGTTGTTGTTTTTTTTTTTTTTTTTTTTTTTTTTTTTTTTTTTTTTTTTGAAAATTGTGGTTTTTTAAAAAAACAA
>NW_007517502.1:0-238 GCF_000475195.1 Diaphorina citri
AGCAGGAAAAATAAGGAAGAACAGAATTTTTCTTTTTCTTCTACGACTTCTAGATACCGAGATAAATCGATTTAAAAATACCGGTAAATTGTGAAGTTTGATGTCACGGTATACGCTCCTGTAGGCAATGACGTCATAATCCATGACTCCTGCTTCGTTCGTGCACAAGTGTTTCTGTGTATTTTGATGTGAAATCTGACGTCACAACTCTTTGAACTTTTTCATGAGAACAGCAATT
>NW_007517503.1:0-238 GCF_000475195.1 Diaphorina citri
GGTTTGTACTTGTAATAGGGCACACATGTCCTATTGCTACTTGTGATGTTCTTTGCAAGTTCTTGATGTATGATATTGTATGTTCTTGATGTATGATATTATTATTATTATTATTATTAGTATTGGTATTGGTATTATTATTATTATTTACTTACCAACAGTACCAGCAGCTATCATGGCCCTCGCTCCTCGTGGTATTCTATAAATTGAGCCAGTCATAACACCACTAGCCACAAAG
>NW_007517504.1:0-238 GCF_000475195.1 Diaphorina citri
TGATCACCAAGAACTTCTTCCCTTGTAGGTTCTGATATGAGAGGAATTAAAGTGTTGTGATAGAGAGTATTTAAGTATCTTGTGTTCAGGTTTGACTTCTTCCTTGTACATATATTTATGTCACCAATCATAATGATATTTGAATCTTTTTTCTCAGAATTATGTAGGTAGAAATTAAGATCATACAAAAATCTGTCTATATCATAGCTGGGAGGACGGTAAATTGCAACAATAGTAA
>NW_007517505.1:0-238 GCF_000475195.1 Diaphorina citri
ATAATTTTATAGTTAAAAATTACCTATTTCATAATTTTATAGTTAAAATTTATGAAAAAGGTTTAAAATGCAATTTTTCGGTAGGTATGTAGGATACCGTTCTAATGAAAAAGTTCAAACAGTCGTGGGTTGCTTTAATAGGACGCGGGTTCGATTCCCACTCGGGACGTATTTTATCTTATCGGAATGGCTGGCTTTATCCCATCCTGTATTTCCCTTAGCAGTTACAGTTCCCTCT
>NW_007517506.1:0-238 GCF_000475195.1 Diaphorina citri
CTACCACAGTACCTTCTACACTCGAGCAAATATTGCCAACATTTACATTTACTGAACATTCTGTAAGACCGGTCACTCACGCATCGACTATCTGTCAGACTGTTAGAATGTGTATGGCGGAAATACTACCGAATTCTAGGCCTCTCAGGCGGTCTTTATATCCATCCACCCCTGGTGGGCGATTGAAAGGGGGCACCTGCCGGCTTTCGCCTCAATCCCCCGTTCATTCCTCCATCCA
>NW_007517507.1:0-238 GCF_000475195.1 Diaphorina citri
GTTGGGTTGGGTTAAGTTAGGTTGGGTTGGGTTAAGTTAGGTTAGATTAGGTTGGGTTGGGTTGGGTTAAGTTAGGTTAGATTAGGTTGGGTTGGGTTGGGTTAGGTTAGGTTAGGTTGGGTTGGGTTAAGTTAGGTTGGGTTGGGTTGGGTTAAGTTACGTTGGGTTGGGTTAAGTTAGGTTGGGTTGGGTTAAGTTAGGTTGGGTTGGGTTATGTTAGGTTGGGTTGGGTTAAGTT
>NW_007517508.1:0-238 GCF_000475195.1 Diaphorina citri
GAAGATAAAGAAAAAGGAGGAGGAGGAGGGAGGATAATGAAGGAGGAGAGGGAAGAGGAGGAGGAGAAAATGAAAAGAAAGAGAGAGGGAGGGGGAGGAGAAAGAAGTTCTCAAAAAGATCTAGATAAAAAATCTGGTGTGAACATCACACGACTTTCTATACATTTGAGTATCGAACCCGCAACTTCTCAACTCTAAGTCAGAGAGTGCTAAAAGTAGCACCATTCGATTCCGCGTG
>NW_007517509.1:0-238 GCF_000475195.1 Diaphorina citri
GCAGGAACCCTCTCTCTCTCTCACTCAATCAATAATATTATGTAGATGGAATATAAGGAAGAGGAGAAGAATTAAGGAGGAGAAGAAGAAAGAAAAGAAGAAGAAGAAGAGGAGGAAGAATAAGAAGAAGGAGGAGAAGAAGAGGAGGAGGAGGAGGAGGAAGCTACAAAATAAATAACTCTAATAAAATATTACCTGCCGCTTCTCTACACTTTATACAGGGTGGATGGAATGTCAA
>NW_007517510.1:0-238 GCF_000475195.1 Diaphorina citri
AAAAAATAAATTGTTCTAGAATGCATTACTGAAGATTGATTAGGAACTTTTGAATTCAATAAGAAATTTTCTATTCAAACCTAAATGATTAAGGAAGGAAAGCAAAAGTGACTATGATCCTTGGGCCCTAATAGGTAAGAATAAGAACTAAGAACAGCATGCGAATAAAACAATAAATTCTGCTGACTTACATTATTGAACTTGGCCGATATCCGTGCGTACTGCTCGTAATAGTATT
>NW_007517511.1:0-238 GCF_000475195.1 Diaphorina citri
TCCTAGTCTAAACTTTCAAAGTAGAGTTATGCAGAATCTCATATTAGCTCATCCAGCATTTTTGCTGAAAAATTCTTCACCGCCGTTTTCATTTCGTAGCAATGAATCAACTGCTACATTAGACGCTTGTGGTCTGTGTCATAGCATGCCCGCATGCAGTAGTATGCCTCTTCAGATGGAGCGAGAAGAGACACGAGAACACCAGAAAGTAACCCGTTGACATTTTTTGCAGTCGAAA
>NW_007517512.1:0-238 GCF_000475195.1 Diaphorina citri
AGAATTATTGGGTTTGACCTACTGTTGTCATGGGATTTTTCTCGAAAAATCTCGTCCTCAACACGCTCCCCTGTGCTAGATCCCGACTTTTCCCCATTTTCCTCCACTTTTCTTTTTGAACGATTGAGAGAAGAGTTCAATTTTCTTTTAATTTCCCTTGTTTTTTTCTCCTGAAGTGGTTTTTGTGTTTGTGTATTTGTTGTACCCAGTGTTGTGCCCTTTCGAAATTCATCCGTGC
>NW_007517513.1:0-238 GCF_000475195.1 Diaphorina citri
TTTACCTACCTCAGTATTTAAAAACATACATAGGTAGGATATAGTCCTCAACATTATACGTACATAGCCAGCTAGGTATACCTAGTCATTATAGTGTCATTATACCCTTTTGGTCATGAGTTTTCAATAAAATTTTCATCTCATCATACAAATGAAAATGATTATTCAAGTTCATGGGATAGGTACCCTAGGCACTTACCTAAACAATATACAAGCCCGATTTGTAGGTACCTGTCAA
>NW_007517514.1:0-238 GCF_000475195.1 Diaphorina citri
GGCAGGATCCTCTCGTGTCTCTACTGGTGCTGTTGATCCGGCTGCTGATGCTTCTTCTTCTTCTTCTTCTTCTTCTTCACCGAAAGTCAACCTGTCTCCAAAAAACTCGAGACCTGTCAGAACAACCACAAGACTTCGCTAAGTTGCTACTATCATAATATAGGAGGTATTCGTACTAAATTAGATGAGCTGAAACGTAATGTAGAGTTGTCAACTTATGATGTGATCTTTTTAACTG
>NW_007517515.1:0-238 GCF_000475195.1 Diaphorina citri
ACGACAAGCTACGTTTCGTACTCATCATCAGAGAGCACATGAACGCATACCTACATAGAGTTGAATACACTCATGAAGTATAGGTAAGGCCAAGGCTACAAGCGATCGTCAAAAGTGTTAATTTGCGAGCGTGAAATAGCGCTGTTTAACAATTCTTTACGTTTAACAGTGTTTAAACCGTTCTCATTCGCAACGTTTATTCGTTAAGTAAATGTTTATTCGAGGAAACACTACGCTC
>NW_007517516.1:0-238 GCF_000475195.1 Diaphorina citri
AGAGGAAGAAGATTTGGACGAAAGGAGGAGAAAGAAGGAAGGGGGGAGAAGAGGGAGGAGGAAGATAGAGAGATAATAAATACTGAACGGTCCAAAATTTATCTCTGGACAGTTTTTTTCTCTCTCTCTGAAATGCAAGGATAAGTTTGAACTAAGAAAGGAAACTAGAAAAGGAAGACATTTTTGAGGGAAGGGGGAAGGAAGGGGATAGAGAAAGAGAAGAGGGGAGGGAGAGAGA
>NW_007517517.1:0-238 GCF_000475195.1 Diaphorina citri
TTGCAAAGGAGGCACTTAGTAATGTTGTGATATCCACTAAAGTTGTGAAAAAGCTCTGCTTTAACACAAAGAATTTGATATTTGATTTGATACTGATGACAAAGACGTAATGACTGATCTCTATTTTCTATTTTCCCAGGTATCATTCGACTGTGTCCGAATGGGAACCAGCGGGATCAAATGGATCAAACCTGAAGACGGAGGAGGCCTAGGACCCCCACCGGTCGTGGAGGGCCCC
>NW_007517518.1:0-238 GCF_000475195.1 Diaphorina citri
TCGACAAGAATCTATGTTGTCAAGGCAGTGTACGGTTTCAGTCGACGTCCGTCTATATACCATGTTTGGACACAGCTTAACGCAATATGGATCTGACATTGTTATTGTTAGGTGTTTTTTTCTTTCGGAAAACTGATCTCTGGCAAATTGACCACTGCTCCAATAGAATAGAATATACCTTGTTTATCCTGCCCGAATAGGACTGAAAAGTCCCTTTACCCCAGCAGTCTAAACAAGG
>NW_007517519.1:0-238 GCF_000475195.1 Diaphorina citri
AGCAGCGACGATATTTATTGCCTGAGGAGCGCCGATAGTCCACTTCAGGGTATCTTTCTTTTGTTTACTCTTTGTATCGTGTCAAAGTATCTTGGATTTTATTGATTCTTCAGTACCTAATTGCTTCCTGTTGAAATTTGATTAAAAATACCTACTCTCAGCTAATCTACTTTTAGTATATTCGGTTATGTGTAGGTATTTTTGAAAAATAAACGTCATATTTGACGAAAATAAGAGT
>NW_007517520.1:0-238 GCF_000475195.1 Diaphorina citri
GGCGGTGTTGCCATGGCTCTTGCGCGTTCGCTATTGATCTTGTCGGGGCGCCCAGACGAATGTGAACTCGATTGAACTTACGATGGCAGGGGAGGGGGGAAGAGAGAGAGAGAGTAAGAGGAGGGGAGAGAGAGAAAGAGAAGGAGAGAAAGGAGAGAGAGGAAGAGAAGGGGAGAGAGAGAGAAAGAGAAGGGGAGAGAGAGGAAGAGAAGGAGAGAGAGAGAGAGGAAGAGAAGGA
>NW_007517521.1:0-238 GCF_000475195.1 Diaphorina citri
CTTAAGGAATACAGCATTTGACCTTGAAAAAAGAAAGATAGCTCGGCCTAAGCATCAACTTCTCAAGCCTTCTTTCTTAAGGAATACAGCATTTGACCTTGAAAAAAGAAAGATAGCTCGGCCTAAGCATCAACTTCTCAAGCCTTCTTTCTTGGGGAACACAGCATTTGACCTTGAAAAAAGAAAGATAGCTCGGCCTAAGCATCAACTTCTCAAGCCTTCTTTCTTGGGGAACACA
>NW_007517522.1:0-238 GCF_000475195.1 Diaphorina citri
AAATAAAAATATTCTAATTTTTGATTTTGGATGTTGTTCATTATTTTATGTTTACTCACGAGTTAGTTTTTCTACAGATGTTATAGAGTCTTAGAAGCTCAAATGTATGTTCAAAACTTACCCATAAACTATTCAATTGAGATGCTTGAAACTATCTTGTAATCATTAATAAGAAGAATGTAGGTGCAAGGGAAAATTAATAACAGTGACAAGTAATACAAAGGAACATATTTTTTTC
>NW_007517523.1:0-238 GCF_000475195.1 Diaphorina citri
AACACTTTACAATAAACAACCGGGGTAAGGAATTGTTACTCTTGTTATTTATAACACTAAAACTTCCATATTTTACTTACAGGATCAAATCTCCACAAGACAAGAGTCAGACTCTTCTAATATTATGACTTAACACAATTTTTCTCGTTCTATAATACAGGGTGATCTAAACCCAACACTATCTTGTTCTGTTTTTACAGAGAGATCCAGGCCGCGCGGTGGAGCAGGCAAGCGAAAG
>NW_007517524.1:0-238 GCF_000475195.1 Diaphorina citri
GGGGTAGAAGTACTTTCTTTATATAGAGAGCAAGGCAGAACTCACATTACAGTGATTTTGGGTTTTGGAATTTAATTTTAAAACAAACTCAAACAATAGTTATAGAAAAACGCAAAGTATTGCATCTCCCTACAAAAACAAATGGGTCATATTAGAGAGTCATACATTACTCAAACTCTTAGAGACATTCATCTCACACTTGGAAATTACTCAGCAAAATTGGAACTCCTGGCCAAGA
>NW_007517525.1:0-238 GCF_000475195.1 Diaphorina citri
GACCATACAGCGTTCGTATGTAATGCGTATTGAGATACACACCTGGGTATCTTTATCTATAAGGTAGCCGTTCTCTTTTGATGTAAAATGTCCTTTTTTTAAATTTAAACAGGTCTTGAATATTTTTCCATAAATTGTAATGTTATTACCAATCATCCAATCAAATATATGAGACCTTGTTTAGACTGCGAGAGTAAAGGGATTTTTCATTCCTATGCTGGTAGTATAAACAAGGTAT
>NW_007517526.1:0-238 GCF_000475195.1 Diaphorina citri
TGCATATAGATTACAATGTTATTTCTTTTGATTTCGGGCGTAAAAGGACTCTTTGTAGGATTCACATTTTTTGGTTTTTATTGGATAAATCGGATGTTTTATCAAATCGGAACACGCTTACCAATATACCCTCTAAACCTCTGTCTTGCTTTTTTCCCGTAGTTGGCTTTGAGTTGTGTTTGGCTCAATGTAATGACTCACCCTATCTCCAGCACTAGTTCAGACATTAGCATAATTA
>NW_007517527.1:0-238 GCF_000475195.1 Diaphorina citri
GACAGACACGTCCACATACCTATGGAACTACCATCACCAAAAAATCTTCAATCGGTGAAAATTCTTTGATAATCTTGTCAGTCGACGGGCGATTGACGATCGATCTGTCGATGTGGACACAGCTTGAGAGTCCAGGTTGAATGATCACTCATGGACGGGTCCACAAAGTGGGTTTGAAGGTTTAAACTCCGTTTAAGTAAATCTCTTGGGTGAAACAATCTGGCTGAAATTTTTGATT
>NW_007517528.1:0-238 GCF_000475195.1 Diaphorina citri
CTTCTTCGTGTTCGACCTCTTTCTCTTCCTTATTCTTTAACTTCTTGTTCTTCTCCTTCTCCTCTTCCTTCTTCTTCGTTGTAGCCTTCTTCTTCTTCTTCCTCCTCCTCTTCCTCTTTCTCTCCTTCTTATTCGTTAATCCACTCTGTGTTTTTATTCTCCACATCACGGCATGATCTTCCATACCAATCTCTTGATTATCTGTTCTTCTACCGTTAGGTTACGCCATAAAATGTCG
>NW_007517529.1:0-238 GCF_000475195.1 Diaphorina citri
ACCAAGTTTATGTGACTCCTCATGCAAAATGAAATGAACTTTCCTCGTCATCAGAAAACATGAAAGCTCCTGGGAAGTGAGAACCAGACGAGAGATGAAACAAAACATGGCTTGATCCTTCCCATCAGATAAGCATAATTGTGAATAGAGAAGAAACTGAAACTCTGAAGAGATAACGAGGATTTGGTTCATGATAGAAGAGAAGAAACAACTCCTAACAAGCCAGGAGATGAAGATG
>NW_007517530.1:0-238 GCF_000475195.1 Diaphorina citri
TTATCGTTAACAAATACATCCACCAATCCAATGACATTCCGATGTTGTAACATTTTGAGCAGCCGGATTTCCCTGCATGGAAAAACGACAACATGAAATTAACTATTGGACAAGGAGAATGGCCTAATGGTCAAGTTCCTTGACATTTGAGGACAAAAACTAGCTTTTAGCCTCAAGATTTACTGCAAGAAAGTTTATACAATTTTATAATGTAAGGGTTTATTTAGAATTTTAGAGA
>NW_007517531.1:0-238 GCF_000475195.1 Diaphorina citri
ATTGAATTTTCGACCTTTTACAGTTATTTTTTCGGAGTTTTGACCTCAGATTTAGATTTTTCACAACTTTTTACATAGAAATCGAACATTAATTTATTAATAATTTTTACCCATTTGCAACTGCTCCATTCCAATTCCCAAGGTAATTGTAATTGTAATGTATTTATTTAAAGTGAATACAATACAGGCAATTGACAAAATATTACATAATGGCAACACCCTATTACATTATAAACAC
>NW_007517532.1:0-238 GCF_000475195.1 Diaphorina citri
GTAGTAATCTTCAAATGTGCCTAATCTATGTATAATGGCAGAGCTCCCAAGTCATACCTCTTACGCCGCGCTCATCCCGTACGAAGGACGGGTCAACCACTAGTCCGTAATAAAATAATATGTCAGATATTAATGTCAAAAGAGCAAAAGACCATTTTCAACTTACTTGTAGGCGGTTTCAGACACATTAATCCTACCCGGGGCTCCAGTTGTTTCCGTACGACTGGTCAAATTGACA
>NW_007517533.1:0-238 GCF_000475195.1 Diaphorina citri
CTTGTCTCTGAGGTAATCATAAAGTGTCATAGACTCTAATTTATGGAATCCATACGGCACAAATGTCATGTACTTTTGAACATGGTAAAATGTACTTTCGTACCGATAAGTACCAAAGGTTCTCCTTCTCTCCCTTCTTTCTCATAGTAAAGAATAAAATTCTTTTTATTTTTACGAGTATTATTGTCAAGGAAAGGGTTCCTTAACCCCTGATAAATTCTTTTCCTCAATCCTCACT
>NW_007517534.1:0-238 GCF_000475195.1 Diaphorina citri
CATGAAAGGGAAATAAAAAAAAAGCTTGTCCATCCTATCTTGTCCTGTTTTCTTTGAACAAACAAAAGGGAAGACCTTGGCCGGCGATTTACAGAAATATTTTCTCCTTTCCTGTGTTTTGCTGCCACCTCGCCTACTCTCAGTATTGTCCTTAGTGAACAATTTTCTGACAAGGGATCACAATGTCAGCTTGAATACTGAAGAGGAGTGACATCAAAAGAACAGAACGTGGAAAATG
>NW_007517535.1:0-238 GCF_000475195.1 Diaphorina citri
AAAATATAGTAGGATGTACCTACCAAGTTCAGCAATTTCTATTAAGGAAAACTTCATTAGAAAAAAAAATCGATCCTGAAAGAATCAGTCTTACAAGAGGCCAGGTGCAAAATTTTTCAAGCTCGCTGATCTCTGACAATCTCCCTATGTAGGTTTATTATTAAGAGGTTTGACACAGGGAACTGTAACTGCTATGGTCTTATCGTCCCGAAATCGAAGAGAGAAGGAAGACAGGATA
>NW_007517536.1:0-238 GCF_000475195.1 Diaphorina citri
AGAATCCAAGCAATGAAACGAACCAATCAAGTTCCAAACCAAACAATCAAAGTAATCAGTCAAATCACAACTTAACCCATCAAGTCTCCAATAAGAACGTCTTACTTGGAACAATTGCAAGCTCTATCATCGTATCTCAAACAAGAACAGACAACCAACAGAAACAACCATTGGATACAATCGAAACCAATGTTGGAAAAGACAAAGAAGAATCTAAAAGACAAACTAATATGAAAGA
>NW_007517537.1:0-238 GCF_000475195.1 Diaphorina citri
ACGAGAATCCAAGGGACCAGCTCATTTTTTCGTTTAAGGCGGTTTAATACAACATTTTCTCGTTTATAAAGGTTTAGCCAAGTGGAAGAGCAAACTGATGAAAGCATGACAAATTTAAACAAGACAAGTTAAGAACAAATTCTGATTTATAGAGGAGATCAGGTAAAATGACCTAGTAGTCAAATAACCCGACATTTGCAAACAACAACAACAACAACAACAACAACAACAACAACAA
>NW_007517538.1:0-238 GCF_000475195.1 Diaphorina citri
GTTGAGTGCGAAGGGCACTCACTAATTTCAAATATTTGGTCGTCAATGTGCTGTGTGCTGAGAATATTGATGGATGGTAAAAAAAAATCATCTGATAAAACAAAGTGGATGCTTCTGACGCAGATTTTATTGGGAGATGTTCAATAGAAATTGGGTTTACTTTTCCCTGCCTTCCAGCTGATCCAGCGATCATTATTTTGTCTACATCCCTAGGTTACATAGCTTTCATATCTATCAG
>NW_007517539.1:0-238 GCF_000475195.1 Diaphorina citri
AGAAGCCTAATGAAGACAAATGAGAATCAATATTGTGTGAAGTATATGTTTTTCTTTGACAAAGGTAATTACTCTATTTACTAAGACCAGGGCCATATCCAGGATTTCATTGAGTGAGAGAGTACAAACAGTGATGTAAATTTTCAAATTAGGGGCAAGTGTAAAAACAGCCCTGACCGAGAGACCAAGACACTGATTAAACCAGCCTTTCCAAAAGTTTTGTTCAAGTGATGACAAA
>NW_007517540.1:0-238 GCF_000475195.1 Diaphorina citri
GCCAAAAAAAAAAAAAAAAAAAAAAAAAGAAGACAAGGACATGGACAAGGAGGAGGAGGAGGAAGAAAAAACAATAGTAAAAGAATTAAGAATTTTGCAAAATGTTCACTTAATACCTATCTGCACTATCTACCTTTGAAAGTGTGTTTCAAAACCTGATTAGCTGTAACCAACCAATTGAAAAAAAAAAAAAAAAAAAAAAAAAAAAAAAAAAAAAAAAAAAAAAAAAAAAAAAAAT
>NW_007517541.1:0-238 GCF_000475195.1 Diaphorina citri
TGATGTGATTGATGATGTCGTCTATAGAAGATTTCTTAGGGGACAAGCGTCCACTTGAATCACCCATGATGGATGATTTAATCTCTCTGTCTCTCTGAAACATTAAACAAACCATTTTCATTTTTACTTTCCTTATCCTATAGGAAGGAAAGTAATGTATTTGTTCCTGAAATACAAAAAGAACTTTTTTATATCACCTTGGAGACTTCAACTCATCTCAAAATGTGGAGGAGATATC
>NW_007517542.1:0-238 GCF_000475195.1 Diaphorina citri
CCTCAATCCCACAATTTTGATATCCATCGAAAGATGTTGAAATTTTATCCTTACGTACCCAATACAAACAGGCTGAAGAAAATCTATTACCATCGGGCCTGCATACTATTAATATTGCGTACGGTCAAGGTCGAAAATGCATCACAGAATGACGTTATAAGTGCAAACAGTGGCCTTGTGCAATGCATTTCCTCGTTTACTTGTTAATGCATCTCGTCACTATCAGCATGACCGACAC
>NW_007517543.1:0-238 GCF_000475195.1 Diaphorina citri
GACCAGATGGTCGGGTACTTAACATACGGAACGTTGTTTAACTTCAGAGATCCATGGGGAACAGGACATTTAATGTTCCACGAGGAAGAATAGAATAGAGTGGAATAGAATATACCTTATTTTTATTTATCCTGCCAGAATGAGAATGAAAAGTCCCTTTACTCCCGCAGCCTAAACAAGGTCTTATATATTTCATGGGTAAAGTATACAACATGCAGCAACAACAACAACAACAACA
>NW_007517544.1:0-238 GCF_000475195.1 Diaphorina citri
CTAATTAGGAACCCCAAAGATCTCAGGAGGTGTGAACAGTAATGTCAAGTAGAACATGTCAAATGTAGGTTAGTGTCAAAATCTAGGGTAAAGGGATAGATTTCATGTGAAGATCAAACAAGAAAGGACCTCATGAAAGGGGAGGATACCTTTCGAGGATCTAAGGATTAAGGATTGGGACAAGATATAAATCTTGTTCCAAGTCAATAGAGTAGATTGTTGGAAAGGTCGCCTACTC
>NW_007517545.1:0-238 GCF_000475195.1 Diaphorina citri
AATGAGGGTAAAGAAAGGTAGGTGGCACGCCGCCAATGCAGTGAAGCAGAAGTAATGTTAGAGGAAAGAGGAGTGCAAAGAAAGGTAGGTACTACGTGAAGTAGGAGGACACAAATTATGAAGTGAATAAAAGGCGGGGTACAAAATTGATTTCTAAACTTTTTTTTTTGGGGTGGGATGGAGTTTTGTTTATTTTTTGTGGCACTTGATTTATTTTGGGAGGAACGACTTGGCGGGG
>NW_007517546.1:0-238 GCF_000475195.1 Diaphorina citri
TTCATTTGCAAAGCTTGCTGGGTCAAGTTTGACAGTGGCATTTAGTGTTCGTAGGTTTTTGCTGAAATCCCTTTAGGAGCTATTCATTTTTCAATTTATTACATATTTCTGAGCTGCAGGGCGTGGAATTTTGCTACTGAAAGCGCCGTTACTGGGGTCGATTGATGACTGAGACATGTCCACACAACTTTTCTTTAATTCCTCCTGAATCATTTGATCTTACCTACTTTATATTGAC
>NW_007517547.1:0-238 GCF_000475195.1 Diaphorina citri
AAGAAGCCCAATAATTCTGAAAGTCATCCAGTGAGGGCGTATTTATGAATGAAAGTCAGAGAGCTTGACTCTCAGATACGCAATGTTGATTCTGTTAATGACTGATTACTGATTTGGATGTGGGGCTCGATTTGATTTTGGGTGGGGATTGAGTAAACAAAACGATTTCAATCTTCTTTCCGGCACTATGTAGGTATGATTTCGGTGTCATCAGTGCATTATAAGTCTCGACTCTTTC
>NW_007517548.1:0-238 GCF_000475195.1 Diaphorina citri
ATCTTATCCATTTCGTTCTCGTCTTCCGATCCCCATACCGATTCCGATAACAATAATTTATACTTACATGTGTATTTTCCCCAGTTCCTCTTTCAGCTGGTCCTGATCATGATATTCCTTATCCGCCTCCTCCTGCTCCATCCTATCCATTTCGTCTTCATCTTCCGATCCCCATACCGATTCCGATAACAATAATTTATACTTACATGTGTATTTTGCCCAGTTCCTCTTTCAGCTG
>NW_007517549.1:0-238 GCF_000475195.1 Diaphorina citri
TGTGGTAATTCAGTTAATGTACCTATAACTGCCTAACTCCTAAGGTCTCATCGTCCAGAAGTAAAGAGAAGCAAGACAGGATAGGAGAAAGCCAGCCGTTCCGAGAACGAACTTTGTCTGCTAAGGATAAAATCCGCCCCAGCAGGAATTAAACTCGCGACCTAACGCTTACATAGCAGGATTTTTCTAACTGCAAGGATTTTTCTTACTACGTAAACCGGTCCTTTCTGCCCAATAT
>NW_007517550.1:0-238 GCF_000475195.1 Diaphorina citri
CTCCGCTATACTGTAGTAATAGAAAGTAATCATTACTAGTATAGCTCCGCTATACTGTAGTAATAGAAAGTAAAAAATGGTAAGGTAATAAAGTTATGATATGGAACGTGAGGTAGTAGATACTACGGTGTACTATTCCAAGGCCACTGGGGTTGCCAAATTCGGTAAGATCATAGGTGAGTTTCAGATAATAATAGCATGGTCCAGGAAGACATTAGAAGCATTCCTGTCAATTATT
>NW_007517551.1:0-238 GCF_000475195.1 Diaphorina citri
TTAGGGTAAAAGAACACTCAAACAAGCATCATTCAATAGGATAAGGAAAGTCGTGTGATGTTCACACCAGATTTTTTTTTTTTTTCCGAAAGACAAGTGGGAACGGACGACAAGTCTCTGGGAATTCTATCCTCAAGCCACCTTACCCCAACAAATCCGACGCTGAGAATTTACTCGCATTCACCTGGCACTCTTTCAGAGCTGAAGCTTAACCAGAAAGTTCTCCTGTAAATGCTCT
>NW_007517552.1:0-238 GCF_000475195.1 Diaphorina citri
CAAACAATGGAATGGAAAATGCAAATAATGAAATTGCATTATTTTGACGTGTCTAGCACGGTCGGTCGCGCTTCTCTTATTCGAAATATGTTCAGTGAACAATGAAGGGGAACAATATTGAAGAGAAATGGTTTTATTTCTTTGTGGTAGTCTTCTTTACATTCGTTTTCAATTTCCAGTCAAGTCACCGATGACATTCAGATAAATTCTAGGATTAGGATAGAGAAATAAAGCCTTA
>NW_007517553.1:0-238 GCF_000475195.1 Diaphorina citri
TCCCTATTTTCAAACCACTATCAGGTACCTAATCCCTATTTTCAAACCACTATCAGGTACCTAGTCCCTATTTTCAAACCACTCTCAGGTACCTAATCCCTATTTTCAAACCACTATCAGGTACCTAATCCCTATTTTCAAACCACTATCAGGTACCTAGTCCCTATTTTCAAACCACTATCAGGTACCTAATCCCTATTTTCAAACCACTATCAGGTACCTAGTCCCTATTTTCAAA
>NW_007517554.1:0-238 GCF_000475195.1 Diaphorina citri
TGGCATCCAAGAGGAGTTTGGAGACCGCTTTCCTTAAAAAATCTTGAGACTTTGCATTTCACACTTAGCAAATTTATGATGTCATACTACACAGGATATGTTTTTAAAAACCTTGCATAACCATTCTAATGGTTGCTCTGACATCAGAATTTTGCGAAACGTGAAGTACAAAGTTGTAAAGTGTATGTAAGTTTCGGGAGAACAGGCAGAAGATGGGGAGAGCTATCCTTTTGTTATT
>NW_007517555.1:0-238 GCF_000475195.1 Diaphorina citri
TATTATTATTCTAGAATGGAATTTCACCTGAAAGTATACATCAGCTCATTTCATATTTAGATCATTAAAATGTGCAAAAAGTAATGAGCAATATCCCAGGCGAATACTTAATACGAGATAACATCAAAACAATAGACAATCTCATTTTCTGTGATTTTTTTTTCCCAATTTCATCTCTCTTTTCTTAATTATTGATAATAAAAATAGGTACTAATATTTGTGAGCTGAGTTTTTTATA
>NW_007517556.1:0-238 GCF_000475195.1 Diaphorina citri
CTTTGAAAGCTTTTCGAATTTCTTTCAGCTTGTGTCAACCAAAGGCTGTGAACACCATGACGAAATGTTGCATGTGGGGCTTTTTTTTGTCCCGAAATTCTTTTGATTTCAGAGTTCAGGAAGATACCCTCCCACTTCAACCTACTGTCCACTCTAAATGTTCTAATATGTAATTACGAGATTTATGTTCAATTACCTCGGTATGAGCGGACTCTTGATCATCAATGGCTTAAAAAAG
>NW_007517557.1:0-238 GCF_000475195.1 Diaphorina citri
CTGGTTTTTGGGGGATTTTTTTTCACATTTTCTCACACAAATGAGCTCTGATCTTGAAATTTGTCGCGACGACCTATGCACTCAGAGCAAGAAAGTTTTAGATAACACTTCAGTCGTTATTTTCAGACCGGTTTTAGCGTCACCTGTGTTAAGCTACACCAAAAAGGCCAATAAATAGATGGGTGACTTGAACATTATATTGGGAATAAAGGGAGAACGGGCTCTAGTCTTGATTTTA
>NW_007517558.1:0-238 GCF_000475195.1 Diaphorina citri
TGCAAGCAAGTTTCTTTGTTAGAACCCAAAGCAAGTCTCGGGTATACAACTTATGTAAGGTGAGACGTGAACACAGAATTGTAGTGTCAAGTTGTCATGGGGACAATAACTATCCGATTGTGACGAGAGCTTCCAATTCAGAGGTCTTGGTTCGATACTTGAACCTGACAGATAAACTTAGGTTACATTGGTAAGTTGTGATTGAAAATAAGACGTTTCGAGGGGGCTGTACCAACGG
>NW_007517559.1:0-238 GCF_000475195.1 Diaphorina citri
ATCCCCATTAGGGGTGAGCTATTCATTTGTGCATTTTGTTCTGGATTGCATCCTGACAATTGACAAATTTTGTCAATTCTTGTTACCTATCATAAGTATTTATTACATTAGGCAATTTTTGGTGGGGGGTGGACGGGTGGGCAATTTGTTTCACATCTAAGATCCACATTCTGCTCTACTTTTTCGTGGTCAGTGTCGGAGCGAACGCTCTGTAGGCCAAATCAGAGGGGTTTTCCTC
>NW_007517560.1:0-238 GCF_000475195.1 Diaphorina citri
AACAATAATAATGGAGGGGTGGATGCTCCAAATTTTTGAAGTCTGACCTACAGTACAGGAGAAAAATGAAGCTCGAAGGTAGGGGAGGGGGGTGGCCGGGCCCCCTCGACCCCAATTTTTCGACGTACAGTAACAGTAAAGAACAATAGAGCTCGAGGGGGGGAGGCCCTCGGCCCCCGCCCTAAATACGGCCCTGAACGGTGACATGTGTCAGGTGTACGCAGAGTACGCACCTTCT
>NW_007517561.1:0-238 GCF_000475195.1 Diaphorina citri
CCCATCCGTGGCACAAGCTCTGCTTATACGGATGGGTATACCATTTATACATAAAAAAATGTATGTTCTGAGAGTTTTATTGAAAAAATAATAAATGGAAACCTAATAAATTAAATTAATTAACCTCTTTGTATCAGAGATGGCAAACTAGTACCCATGCATGAGACATGTGAAGAATTTACTAAAGGTGTGTCCAGACCGTACTACGTTCAAAGAACAATCAAACCATCCACCTGTG
>NW_007517562.1:0-238 GCF_000475195.1 Diaphorina citri
AAAAGAAAATATCGAATCCAAAAGTTCTGAGGTTGTCAAGAAAGATGAACCTTCAAAAAAGAAATCACCACCTGATGAACCTGATGACAAAACTACAAAGACAGAAAAAGAGGAGACAAAAGAACCAACAAAAACAGGAACTAGAGAATCAACAAAGACGGAAAAAACGAAAGAATCTAAGGAAACAGAAGATAAAGGGGAAGAATCAACAACGAAAATAAAGGAGACTGACAAAAGT
>NW_007517563.1:0-238 GCF_000475195.1 Diaphorina citri
ACTAAAAGAAGCAAGTATTTATTTAGTAAGTAGGTACCTACCTACGTAGATGCCTACTCCACATTATGAAGTAATTAGTCTTAAACAAACACGTGTTAATCTAAAAAATCTTCCCAAAATAGAATCCATATTTGGATACTCGGTATTTCTGTACTCATAATCATAACTGCGAGGTTTAAGGTCACCCAACAAGGTCTGCATAGACCTGACCTTCCTTCCATGTAGACATTCCTTTGAT
>NW_007517564.1:0-238 GCF_000475195.1 Diaphorina citri
ATACTTACAGGTGGACTGCACAGGGCCAGGAGGACGGTGCCAAGGACCACCACACACAGACAGGAGGAACTACGCCAGATGCTAACCACCGTAGGGGAGTTTTAGTGGTTAGCGTGATCGAGTAGGGAGATAGGGACACACCCCCGGGTGCCGCACGGACGATAAAGGTTCGGGACATGCGGGGGTGGAAGTCGTTCACGATTCCACATAACTGTGTCTCCCTCGGGGGGGCGAACGG
>NW_007517565.1:0-238 GCF_000475195.1 Diaphorina citri
AATCCGCCCCGGGCGGGAATCGAACCCGCGGCCTAGCGCTTACAAGGCAGACGCACTACCAACTAAGCTAGCTAGGCTAACTTAACTCTTTTTGAGACTCGCAATATTCAATAGGCACAAAATGTATTCTTTTGTACCCCAAAAACATTATACAATTCTGAACTCTTTTCAACACACTAAAGAAGGGACTTGCAATTAGAGCATTATTAGAAACACGCATACATATTGATAGAAAGTG
>NW_007517566.1:0-238 GCF_000475195.1 Diaphorina citri
TTAGCAGCTTCCATCTGCCTCGGTTATTTACATCTTCCTCTGATAAACCCTTCTCTGCTAAGTCTTTATTCACACAATGTCCCCACTTTTTCTTCGGCCTGCCTCTCGTTCTTGATCCTTCAACTGCTTCACTTATTTAACAACATATTTTCCATGTTTCATCAAGTCGATCAAAGTTCAATAACCAAAGCACAAACAAGAATGGTTTATCGCCTTACCGTGGATAGTAACAGATGTC
>NW_007517567.1:0-238 GCF_000475195.1 Diaphorina citri
TATTTACTTAACAATAATGGTTGCTTGTTCTTAGCACATCTTGAAGAAAATGCAAGAGATTGGGGTTTACAAGACAATCTCTATGCTAGTTCTCTTAGCCAGCATCAACCAAACCACCTAACCAAACAAAGTTATCAATAGGTAAACAATTCTCACCTTAATTCCAACCGAGAAGACCCGATAGATTCGAATGGCCTCCGGGAACTGTTTCTCGAGAATGTTAGTTGCATAGTTCTGG
>NW_007517568.1:0-238 GCF_000475195.1 Diaphorina citri
CTCCTGGGCGGGATGGTGTCTCTCCTGGGCGGGATGTAGTCTCTCCTGGTGGGGGCGGTGTCTCTCCTGGGCGGGATGGTGTCTCTCCTGGGCGGGATGTAGTCTCTCCTGGTGGGGGCGGCGTCTCTCCCGGTGGGGGCGGCGTCTCTCCTGGGGGGGGTGGTGTCTCGCCTCTGCCTCTGCTGCTCACATCTCCACATTCTACCTTATCCTTACCTTTACCACAGCTATCTTCACC
>NW_007517569.1:0-238 GCF_000475195.1 Diaphorina citri
GTTATCCACTAGAAATGCGTTAACCTTAAAAACCAATTCATGAGCGTGCAGTCCTATCTTAAGAGACACCACTACGTATAACACGACTCACGGGTTACATCTCAGGGAGAATGGAAATTGTCTCATTTGATTTTGAGCCACATCAGATTTTAGGAAAACTTTAACTCCCGAACGACTTGTCAGATTTTGATGAAATTTGGAAACGATGTTCAACACGAAGAAAATTTGCTCATTTGGT
>NW_007517570.1:0-238 GCF_000475195.1 Diaphorina citri
GCCGGGAATCGAACCCGGGTCTCCCGCGTGCAAGGCGAGCGCAGTGACCACTACGCCATGGGAGCTGAAACCTACAGATTTGACAGGTTCATCTCAGTCAATCCCTTTAGACATTGTGTATTTGATTCTTGATCCATTGATTTTAGGCACTTTAACACATTTAATATTTACTTTATAACATTTCATCAAAGAAGGTTAAGTAGTCCCAGGGAGGTTCTATATTTCTTGTAAACTTGTA
>NW_007517571.1:0-238 GCF_000475195.1 Diaphorina citri
GGAGGTTGGAAAGAGATAATCCACCTAAACTCTACATTTTCTTATAGCTTTTTTTCCCAGCTTTCTAACCATTATACACTCATTCCCGATTTCGTGTCGGAAGAAACCCGTGTAGCCCGAACAAAGAACTTAGTCCCGAGCTCATATGTGAAAAATGATACCTGTTTTTCAGGGAAAAGACGCTCCAACGGGGAGGTTGGAAAGAGATAATCCACCTAAACTCTACATTTTCTTATAG
>NW_007517572.1:0-238 GCF_000475195.1 Diaphorina citri
AGAGCAATAGAAAAGTAAAGAGAAAGGGAAATGGAGAAGAGCGGAGGAAAGGAAGAAGTAGAGGATAAGGACGACAAGGTTGGAAACGGAATTGACAAAAATAGAGATCAAGGAAAAAACGAAAAGAACAAATACAACAGGTAGCTGCAGGGAATCAGGAAGACAGGACGAAAAAGATAAATATAGTGAAAAGGTAAAAACTACAGAGAACAAAAGAGGGAAGGATGGATAAAATAAA
>NW_007517573.1:0-238 GCF_000475195.1 Diaphorina citri
TCAAAATGGTCGTCCCTGTCGTACTAAAAAAATACGCTTTTAATAAATGCGGAAGTAATAAAAATCAGCTGTTTTTTTACAGATGATTTTTTTACTACCTCATCCTGAGTTCCTGACAAATGGTAATTTTATAAAATTTATTGTGCAGTTGCTTGCTACGCAGAAGGTCCTAAGTTCGATGCCCACCATTTACAAAAATTTGCTCTTTTAAGTACCTATTTCAATTGACGACATAGAT
>NW_007517574.1:0-238 GCF_000475195.1 Diaphorina citri
TCCCCACCTAATGTCCAGCCCTGCTAGAGACTGCTTCAAATCCCTGGAACACAGGGATGGAAAGGAAACAATTTGATTTATGAAAAGCGATGTGTTTTATAGGTTAAAGGAATAGGCAATTAAGGTAAAGACTAAAGAAATAGAGATTGCCTCTTTCTCCTCCCCACCTAATGTCCAGCCCTGCTAGAGACTGCTTCAAATCCCTGGAACACAGGGATGGAAAGGAAACAATTTGATT
>NW_007517575.1:0-238 GCF_000475195.1 Diaphorina citri
AAAGAATCAACATGAGTTTTCGAGTATTTACCTACAATACCTACATGATTTTGAATATTTAGACTAGATCTTTGTTGATTTGTGAGGTTCAGTCGAATCGTATAAACTTAGATATGTATATCTAACTTTTGAGCCACCCACATTTTCAGAAGAAAGAAGGGGGCCTTTAAGGATTTGTCTCAGATTGCGCTCTGTCTGACAGGAATTTAAATGCGTCCAAAGGTGCAGAATGGCCTGA
>NW_007517576.1:0-238 GCF_000475195.1 Diaphorina citri
TTGTGTTTTTTTGTTCCGTCTACTAAAGATAAAAAAGTAATGGAAATACATGAGTGAGAGAGAGGTATATAGACATAGTTAGAGAGAGGAGGGGCCAGGGAGAATGGAGAAGAGAGAGAGAGAGAGGGGGAGAGAGAGAGGAAAAAAGGATAGAACACTCAAAGACTACAATTTTTCATCCTTACAATTACATGGAAGATAGTAAGGTATCTTATTTCTAGGTCAACCCCTTCCAAAC
>NW_007517577.1:0-238 GCF_000475195.1 Diaphorina citri
TCAAATTGTGCCGGATCTAAAGGCCCCCGTACCCGAAGCCGTGGCGAGTTACAGAAATATGTCGTCGGTGCACCATTTTAACGAATAGCAATGGATGTTGCTGGGGCCGTTCCCTGAAACCAACAGTGGGAACCGTTACATCTTGGTCATCAAGCACTACTTCAGTAAATGGCCCGAAGCATTTGCCATTCCCAACCAGGAAGCGACCACTGTAGCCGACTGTCTCATCAACCATTGG
>NW_007517578.1:0-238 GCF_000475195.1 Diaphorina citri
AATAAGCATTCCAAGATATTTCACGTTCGTGCTGTACTCGATTTTAAGGCAGGAACAAGAGGCTTCATATGTTCGACTTACCAAACAGTCGCGGCTGTGACAACAAATCCTGTGTGCATCCATATCCAGTCGTTTGCTAGCGAACCCCAGGACCATCGCCTCTGTCTTCTTTTCGTTCAGAAAAATGTGGTTTTTATAAAAATATTTCTGCAGTTCGATGAAGTCCTGTTGAGCGTTT
>NW_007517579.1:0-238 GCF_000475195.1 Diaphorina citri
ATTAGAGTCACCTCTTCGCGTTGATCGACGAGCGTCTCACTAAGTGTTCCAGTGTGCACACAGCTTTACGAGATAATTTTCAACCGGGTACGCGGGCTGGTTGTTCTGTGATAGTTGCTCAAACAAAGTGAGACTGGGGCACGGTTGGTCCAGTGGTAACGCGCTTGCTTGCCATGCAGAATGTCCCGGGTTCGAATCCCACCATCGACAAAAATTTGTACTCGTTTTTCGATTGCAA
>NW_007517580.1:0-238 GCF_000475195.1 Diaphorina citri
ATCTCACCACTTTTATAGGCCGACATTTTTGGATAGGAACTTGGCCTTTTTTTTCACATTTGTGTTTTTGTGGGGGTTCCTTTCTCTACAATCCCTTTTGACTCTCCTGCTTCCCTACATTTCTTACTACATTTTTCTTGTTTCTTCACAATATCTCCTTGAGTGTCCTTCTTCTTCCCTTTTCCAACAATCCTACTTGGACTCTCTTTCTACCTCGTCTCTTTCCTCCACTTATTTC
>NW_007517581.1:0-238 GCF_000475195.1 Diaphorina citri
CATTCTATCCACAATAGTAACACTGAATCAACAGCTTTCTAATAACAAAATTCATTCTAATAACTAACAACAGAATTTCGAATATCCTCTCTACACCTCTACAAAAGTAAATATACAGCATTTCGGCCTCTACCTGAGTACCTGAACAGCATTTCGGCCCTCCTAGACAGCATTTCGGCCGTCCCAAGAGACATTTCCTCGGCCGTCGTATAATGTGCTGCTGTCACCGAGGACAGAA
>NW_007517582.1:0-238 GCF_000475195.1 Diaphorina citri
TCGTCACTAAAAACCTTAGCCGTTATACAGTAACGTTAAACCTCTAAATATCGAAACATTATCTTCAGAGGAAGCCTACCTTCATAAAGGTGAGAAAAACCTACCAAATCGGTTCGTGTAAAGATACACAGGCGTGCTTACTGGAACTTGGCCGGGCGCACTGCCGATGCCGTCTGTCAGATTAAAAGTAGATTTGTCTTGTACTTGGAGAGAAGTGCATTCTAATTATTATCAGTGA
>NW_007517583.1:0-238 GCF_000475195.1 Diaphorina citri
TATAAAGTACGAGCAATAAGATCAAAGGATTTCATCAACTGACATATTATCACAGCAGAATCCGGTTTTGGCTGAGAATTACAATGCGTACCTACCAATTCCGCCATTTCCAAAATAGGTATACCTACTCGGATTCCGCCAGGAACTAGTTAGCTATACCAGTATACCTACCTACCTGCCCACTTTTACTGAAAGCCCTGGAAGTAAACGAACTAATCACCACAACCAATTTTATTCC
>NW_007517584.1:0-238 GCF_000475195.1 Diaphorina citri
TTTCGTCCAAGTCGGTCAATCGTTCCTAAGAAATATTTAAAGTGTAGGTACATTAAATTGAAATGGGGGTCTTGTCTGGCGAAATTCCTCTGTGCGGAGTACAGTATGTAGCTAACAAATTGTTTCTCAGAGAAAAATTATCTTTAAAATCAGCATATTCATCGGCATTTGTACCTATTTATTTTATTCGTCTTCGTTTCATTTCAGTGCCCGCGGCAAATATTACCTCATGACCAAT
>NW_007517585.1:0-238 GCF_000475195.1 Diaphorina citri
ATACCTCGGCAGGGATTGAACCCACGCCCTCCTGTTTACCAGGCGAGCGCCTTGACCACTACACCACCGAGGTAGGTATGTATGAGTATGTTATGTATTTCCCATGTATGTTTATACATATTTCCCAAAGCTCGGGGTTTCGACCGCCCCGTGCAGCATAATACAGACGCAAGTCATAAATTTTATATGGCGAAGACATCAGATGTCTGTTTTCGACTCACTCGTGTCGAATTGCCAG
>NW_007517586.1:0-238 GCF_000475195.1 Diaphorina citri
TTGACGTTTTTTAGTCCCCCCATAAGAAATACACGGGGAACACGCTTTGAGGCCAGCAAAACTTTTCCTACGTTTAAAATTTTGCTCTCGCTTTTAGTTTTCAGTTTTCAGTTTTCAGTTTTCATTTCTTCAAGACAAGACTCAGGGACGATATTAGTTTTCAGGGGCGAAGCCCCGGGAGCGCGAAGCGCGACCTAATGCACACCCCGCGAAGCCCCGGGAGCGCGCAGCGCGACCG
>NW_007517587.1:0-238 GCF_000475195.1 Diaphorina citri
TTTACCGACTAAGTAAAGGGTTAGAGATATTGTAAAAGTTAGGGTATAAGAACAAGAACACCCAAAATAAGCATTATTTAATAGGATAAGGAAAATCGTGTGATGTTCACACCAGATTTTTTAAAGAGGTTTGATAGAGGGAACTGTAACCGCTAGGCTCTTATCGTCCCGAAATCGAAGAGAGAAGGAAGACAGGATAGGAGAAAGCCAACCGTTCCGAGAACGAACATTATCCGTT
>NW_007517588.1:0-238 GCF_000475195.1 Diaphorina citri
TCAACAACAACCCTAGTTATAAATAAAGAGCCAAATTGCTTGCGATTGTCTTTCAATAAAATTAAATTTCTGATTTTTTTAAGTTGCAGCATCGGGTTCGATTCCCGCCCGAGGTGATAAGGTTCGTTCTTCGATGACAGAACTTTCTATGTATCACTCACCTAATATTAGTGGAGATGTCAAAACTACCACTCTCCTAATATTAGTGGAGATGTCAAAACTACCACTCTCCTAATAT
>NW_007517589.1:0-238 GCF_000475195.1 Diaphorina citri
AACCAGAGCAATGACAGATGTATGACTGTCATCAGCACAAAAGATTACCTTGTATCCTGTGGCGATTTATTCGAAGGTGATTCGAAGTGACAGTTACCACTGGAGGTAATACCTGGCCAATCATTAATCATCAAGTACAATCGGAGATGTTAGCTTGTATACAAGGTGATACCACAAAAAAAATCAAACACACACACACACACACACACACACACACTCAAAACACATTAAAAAAACA
>NW_007517590.1:0-238 GCF_000475195.1 Diaphorina citri
ATACCGCGAACAAAACGCGAATACCGCGAACAAAACGCGAATACCGCGAACAAAACGCGAATACCGCGAACAAAACGCAAATACCGCGAACAAAACGCGAATACCGCGAGCCAACCGCTAATACCACGAGCAAACCGCGAATAGGTGACTTATCACAGAAGACAGAAGAATCGATGAGGACCTTCCACTTATGAAAATGAAGGGGAAATGAGTAAATTAAGTCCAAACTTCAAACCTA
>NW_007517591.1:0-238 GCF_000475195.1 Diaphorina citri
ACCCTACTTCGTGGAGGCTACTTCTGTTATGGTAATTGGCAATGGCTGTCTAGTCATGGCCTGCTATTATCTAAAAAAAAAATAATAATAATAAAATAATAATAAAAAAAAAATACCTACCTATGTTAGATAAACTAAATCTCAGGTCTACAGTCTCCTACGCTGCGGTCGGCAAAACTCATTAGGCAAGAGTAAGGTGGTTAGACAAAATACCCAAGTTATTAGAGGTAGGTATAAT
>NW_007517592.1:0-238 GCF_000475195.1 Diaphorina citri
CTTGTTATTACTATTGTAATAATAAAGGAAGGAGGGCTAAAAATGAATATTTGTGTGTGTGTGTGTGTGTGTGTGTGTTTTCGAACTTTATGCCTGGCCAAACCGCTCATCCGATTGCTATGAAACTTTTTCAACTTATTGCTTGCATTCCCGTGAAGGTGTGTGTGTGTGTGTGTTCGAAATTTATGCCTGGCCAAACCGCTCATCCGATTGCTATGAAAGTTTTTCAACTTATTGC
>NW_007517593.1:0-238 GCF_000475195.1 Diaphorina citri
CTCAATCCAACAACCAATGGCCTACTCAAATTTTCATTTTTCCATGTTCTCTCACACATAGGGGAAACAACAAAAATGGAAAATTCATATTGATTGGTGATTTATGATTTATGCTTCAAATATAGGTCCCACTAATTATTCATTTTGAAATTCAGTCCTAAAAAATAAAATTTTGAAATATCCATTTTGAGCTCCAGCTCCAGAGGCCATCAGGGCCGAAAGTCTAAATTTCATTTTT
>NW_007517594.1:0-238 GCF_000475195.1 Diaphorina citri
AATCTAGATAGTTTTTTGAAACTTACTGCCTACTTTTTAGTCCGTCCGTCCTTCCTTTATTATTACAATAGTAATAAAAAGGTATAGTGGATGGACTATTGTATTCGCTTCGGTGTCGTCTGTCTGTCTGTCTGTCTGTCACTCTGTCCCCATAGAAGGACTTATTTTTAGTCCGTCCTTCCTTTATTATTACAATAGTAATAAAAAGGTATAAGGGACGGACTATTGTATTCGCTTC
>NW_007517595.1:0-238 GCF_000475195.1 Diaphorina citri
ATTTATCTAAGTACTAAATATACATCGAAAGAAGTAGAATTAATTGAGCTGACTTCTTCACTTTGCTGAAGTTTTTTTTTCTTTTCAACAAAAAAGGTGTTCTTCATTGTTTATGTCCAAAACGAGAAAAAAGAAATTATTGACGTAGAATAATTAAATTAATCACCGAAACTTTCAAGTCTTGCAGGCTTTTTGCTGAAGAGCAGTTATTATTATTATTTTTTTTTTTGGGCCAGAT
>NW_007517596.1:0-238 GCF_000475195.1 Diaphorina citri
AGGTGCTGCCATTTTGAATCGGGATGGAATATGACAAATTTAAATAGCCTATGTCGCCCTCAGTACTCTTCTCAACAAACACAAAAAATTTCACGAAAATCGGTCAAGCCGTTTTTTCTTGGAATTGAATTGAAAAAAAAAAGACCAATACAGACTCCGTCTACGTTTATAATTGAGCTAGGGAAGGGCAGCAGTAGATGGGATTCCTGTCTTACGCAAAAATTTTGCTGATTTCAGG
>NW_007517597.1:0-238 GCF_000475195.1 Diaphorina citri
TATTGTTAAATTACACCGAAAACCGCCAAAAAGCGGTAAAATACCACCAACCGTTGCACCGATCTTAACCAAAAGTTTCGTGTCGCACCCTTGTCACATTTGAAAGTTACATACCAAATTTCAAGTCTCTAGCTCTTACCGTTCTTGAGATATTTTGTTTACAGACAGACACACAGACACACAGACAGACAGACAGACAGACAGACAGACACACACACGGACCAATGGCTGAAACTTT
>NW_007517598.1:0-238 GCF_000475195.1 Diaphorina citri
TGAATACCAATAAATGTCTTAACTGTTAGGGGAGAGAGGGTGGAAATTGGAGAGACGGGGGGTGGGGGATAGGTAGATGGGAGTTGGGGAAGATTATCGGGCAAGAGAAGAATGGGCAAGAGAACGGAGAAAGGGGAAGTTGGGAGAGGGAAGAGGGTTGTTGATAAGTGGGAGAAGGGATAGGATTGCCTGCTAGGGGAGGTGGACATTGGAGAGACGGAGGTAGCGGGGGTGTGGA
>NW_007517599.1:0-238 GCF_000475195.1 Diaphorina citri
TGTGAGTAGGCACTAGGTCACGGGTTCGATTCCCGCCGGGGGCAGATTTTATCCTGAATGGATAATGTTCATTCTTTGAACAGCTGCCTTTCTCCTATCCTATCTTCTCTCTTCTATTTCGGGATGATAATACCTTAGCAGTTACAGTTCCCTCTATCAGAACCTCCTGAAAAAAAGATCCATTACCAACCTGCATTGCATTGGCATTAATAGCCACGGCCATAGGTCCATTCTTCAC
>NW_007517600.1:0-238 GCF_000475195.1 Diaphorina citri
CTGTAACATTGGCATCTCCACTAATTTCAGAGCCCAATCAATACTCAAACAATAGGCATAGGACCGAGGTACTGTAACTTTGGCATCTCCACTGATTTCAGAGCTCAAACAATAGGCATAGGACCGAGGTACTGTAACATTGGCATCTCCACTAATTTCGGAGCCCAATACTCAAACAATAGGCATAGGACCGAGGTACTGTAACATTGGCATCTCCACTAATTTCAGAGCCCAATCA
>NW_007517601.1:0-238 GCF_000475195.1 Diaphorina citri
GAAGAAAGTATCTGACGTGACGTGCTCAGCATAATACCAAAGGAAAACAATACTTCAGTGGTGACACCTAAAAAAAAACTTTATATTGGCCAGTTAATCTAACCTAATTCTCGGAAAGGCTGTCTTTCTCCTATCCTGTCTTTCTTCTTTGTTTTAGTTTTTTTTTTCCCTTCTTTTTTTTCCTATTCAGCAATGTTCCAAAAGGGAGGTTTCGAACTTACGAAGTTCGCCACAAACA
>NW_007517602.1:0-238 GCF_000475195.1 Diaphorina citri
CACTGCACTGCAAAGAAATTGAAATACACAGGATATTATGAAAATATCAAATATTCAACAACGGATGAACCCAGAATCAACTCTGTGAATAGGTACTATCGGTTCGTAATGGGTGAAGCATATTATGACTCAATTTATGAGTGAATATGGATTGACTGATAATTATGAAAAGCTAAAAGAAATGAAATTGAAATTTTGGAAATTGAGATTCTAAGCATTGTAAAGAGTAGGTATACCG
>NW_007517603.1:0-238 GCF_000475195.1 Diaphorina citri
GTCCCTACCAACCCAGGAGCAAGAGGAAGAAGGCCAATGAATGAGTGTCTTAACAATTACGAAACTAAATAAACACTATGATACAAATGATGTATCTCAGAATTCTCAGGTCATTTATATTCTCATGGGCATTTTCAATTCATTAACTTTTAATTCAGATTGAATTCAATTATATTTAATTTCACTTTCAATTCAATTTGATGGATGCTTTTTGGAACGCGTCTTTCAAACTCAGCGT
>NW_007517604.1:0-238 GCF_000475195.1 Diaphorina citri
CGTTGAAATATTTGCAATCGAAAAACGAGTACAAATTTTTGTCGATGGTGGGATTCGAACCTGGGACCTTCTGCATGGGAAGCAAGCGCGTTACCACTGGACCAACCGTGCCCCCAAATTATATTATAATACCAAATTATAATATAATTTTATTTTATTGTGAAAACTTACCACATTATGACATTAGTGCGATTTCTGTGGACACTCTGCAGCTGACACAAGTGCGTGAATATCGACA
>NW_007517605.1:0-238 GCF_000475195.1 Diaphorina citri
AGAGAGAGAGATGAGATGAGACGATGTGTGAGATATAAACTAGATAAGTAGACAAATAGGTAAGATATACCTATAGAAAACAGACAACAACACCAACACCAAACCCAACAACAACAACAACAACAACAACAACAACAACAACACCACCAATAGATACCCCATCAACTTCAAATAAGAACGAAATCCGAGACACACAAATTTCTACGCAATAGGACCAGACGAATTCTCATTTTGACCG
>NW_007517606.1:0-238 GCF_000475195.1 Diaphorina citri
ACTACCTATTGGAAGATAATCATTTACTTGGGTTTGAAACTTTTGAAAGGAATGTGAAATCTTGGAAAAATCCAAATGAAGTCAAAACTGAACTGTAATTGCAAGTTGCAATTTTTTTAATCATGGACTTCGATAGGACCATGTTGATCTTCTTTAATTTATCTCTCTTTCTCTCTCTCTCTCTTTCTTTCTCTCTCTCTCTCTCTCTCTCTCTCTCTCTCTCTTTCTCTTTCTCTCT
>NW_007517607.1:0-238 GCF_000475195.1 Diaphorina citri
GAGGAGGTGGAGGAGAAAGTGGAGGTGGTGTTCCTTAGCATATTTATGGGGGTTGACCTGACCCCTATAATTCCTTCTGTAGAACACCAAGACTCTGTTTAAACCGGAGGTGAAGAAGAAGAACAAGGAGGAGGATGAGGAAGATGAGAAAATAAAAAGGGAAGAAGAGAAGGAGGAGAAGAAGAATAACTAGTAGGTGGAAGAATAAGAACAGAAGGAGAAAAGGAGGAGGAGATAG
>NW_007517608.1:0-238 GCF_000475195.1 Diaphorina citri
TTGTAGTGTTAGTTGTTATTAGTGTACTATGACTGAAATTGTTTATTTTACTTTTGCCATGGGATTCTGGTTGCTGAATGCCCTTGCATGGGGCTAAATGGTTTTACATTTTAATCTGGAATATAACTACCTACATATTATATCCATTTTGACTATGAGTATTAGTCATTGTTTTGGTAAAGAATTATGCTAAATAAATTGTAGTTTTTGATGATGATCAAATCAACAAAGGTAGGAT
>NW_007517609.1:0-238 GCF_000475195.1 Diaphorina citri
AGAGAGAGAGAGAGAGAGAGAGAGAGAGAGAGAGAGAGAGAGGAAGAAGAGCGAGAGAGATAATGTTTTTCTAGATGTGTGGACTAACAAGGAATAGAGAGAAGGAGAGAGAGATGGAGGGAGGGAAGGTGAGTGAGTGAGAGGGAGAGAGAAACGAAACAAGGAAGGAGATACTATTTTCTCACTTACAAATGTATTTATGAACTTCGCAATGTCTTTTCCTATCTCTCTCTCTCTC
>NW_007517610.1:0-238 GCF_000475195.1 Diaphorina citri
AGGAACTACCTACTATAAAATTAAAACAAGGACCCTTCCGAAATTTTGTGAGATAAATTTCGGGACGAATTTTATTCCCAGCTGGCTCCAGGGGATACCTTGGCCGGTGAACTAATTCGTTAGGAAAAGGTTAACGCATAGGGGGGATTGGCATAATCTGGTACCCTCCTTAGTCCAGGGGCCAGTGAGTCTCCTTGGGGAGTTGTGAACAAAATGTACTTTGTGAAAGCCTGGCTTT
>NW_007517611.1:0-238 GCF_000475195.1 Diaphorina citri
AACTTTCCCTCTGACAGCCCAAAATTCTCCCCCTCCATGACAGCTCTAGGGTATAATGGAGGGTAACAACTGCCCCCCTCTGACAGCCCAAAATTCTCAGCTCAAGGGTATAGCAGGGGGTAACAACTCCCCCCCCCAACCTGGCATCTCAAGATTCTCAAGGATGGGATAGTAGGGGGTAGGGGGAAAAACTTTCCCCTCTGACAGCCCAAAATTCCCAGCTCACGAGTAGTAGTAG
>NW_007517612.1:0-238 GCF_000475195.1 Diaphorina citri
TTGTAGAAAAATAGGTATGTACATATACATATTAACTTCAAAGTCCTAACCAACTCTTTTTCTCTTTTTTTTTTTTTTGGACGGTCCAGGCTCCAAATCATCACTTGGGCCTGGTCGGGGAACGGTGGATGGGCCTGGTTGGGGGTCACCGGATGGGCCTGTGGACATAGGAACGGCCGCTGCATCATGCACCAAGGTGACGACTGCAATCAGAACATTATACTTATGAGAACCATTG
>NW_007517613.1:0-238 GCF_000475195.1 Diaphorina citri
AGTTTTTCAAATAAACTTGAACCATATGGATGAGCTGTTTATTCAAGGGAAATGTCAATTTTTATCATTGGTTTAGATTTTAATTTTGAAGTTTGCATGTCTGATTCTATTCACATTTCATCATTGTTCAAATGTTCATACAAATACGTATATTTGAATATTTAATGTCAAAATTGAAGACCAAATAGTAACTTACCAAATCCAGAGTACTTATCAGGGATCAATGATGTCCCAATGT
>NW_007517614.1:0-238 GCF_000475195.1 Diaphorina citri
CGGTAAATATAAATTCCAGCAAACGAAGGAGAGGAGGAGAAGAAGAAAAAGAAGATAGGAGAGCTAAACAAGCTTGGCCCGTCCCTCCGGGAATTTTTTAGCCCGTAGTTTATTCTATCGTGATTAGAGAAAATCCACCTATGTAGGTACCTACCTAATTTGTTTAATAGGTATTCAGTTTATTATCATTCTTGATTTGATTTTTTGATTTTACTTTCATGTAATGATTTAAAATCAA
>NW_007517615.1:0-238 GCF_000475195.1 Diaphorina citri
CATAAATATTGTGAAGATGTAATTGCCATTTGCAGTCCTATACTCGTAATCTACAATTCTACACACTTTACATATGTAGTCAGTATGTACCTCTACACTGAAGGCGTTATATTATAAAATATCATATGTATACTACATAATATGTTTGTATGCATTGGCTACAGATAATGTAATACATGTTGTGGACCAAGTGATAACTAGATAGGTGTTCCAGAGAAAATTGATGACTCATTTTGCT
>NW_007517616.1:0-238 GCF_000475195.1 Diaphorina citri
AACCCAGCCAAGTTAGCTTGGAGGGAACTATGCCTTCAAAGCATTTGTCCGCCCGTCAATAAAAATCTTAGCAGTTAAAGTACTGTCACGTTAAGCAACTTTTTAAGCATCTCACCTGTTAGATAGCAAAGATCCAAGTACCATAAGACTATCTTCTAGCTGACCTATAGTTTCTGCCGTGGTATCTCCTCTCAGTAGAAGTTCTCCTCGGTTATTGAATGTCATGAAGGTTAACTCG
>NW_007517617.1:0-238 GCF_000475195.1 Diaphorina citri
TATATGCGAGTAATTAGGCAGCGCTAAAAAGAGGTGCGCCTCTGGAACGTATTCGGTTCGTAACATAAACATTTCTTGACGTTTGGAACGCATTCGGTAACGTAATCATTTAGTATGTCGTCTATGTAACTATTGTAAGTGTAACTCATTATCTCGGATATTATGTATACAGGGTGGTTCGTGATTTGCGAACCACGCTTATATCTCAGAAACGGCTGGGAATTAAGGAATGAAATAA
>NW_007517618.1:0-238 GCF_000475195.1 Diaphorina citri
TAAATTTTCTCTTCAGGAAATGTCCTGAAATGTCAGGATCATATATTTTACGAACTTAAGGTAAGGTTCTCAGAAAGTCACTCTTTCTGAAACGGAACCGGTTCCCTTTGGGAAACTGAAATGGCGTCTGAACTAAACCATAGGAAATCCAAGATGGTGAGCCATCGGATTCGGTTGTTTCCAAAAGGAAAATAGACCTCTACTGTCAAATTGTCGGTCAACATCGACTGGAACCCAT
>NW_007517619.1:0-238 GCF_000475195.1 Diaphorina citri
CCTATAGAATAATAATAATTATGAATATTATACACTTATACTATTATTACTTAGAAATGAGACCGCACTGTAGTCCCAACGCAAACATCATGACTGTAAACTAAACCAAAGAGGTCGTTATTTTCACTTTTATTATTCTCATATTATTTTACTTCCTAATAAAGGAAACTTTTCCTCTTCTAACAACATGATGACTTTTTTCCACTCTTTTTTTTTTTTTTTTTTTTTTAAAAATAAT
>NW_007517620.1:0-238 GCF_000475195.1 Diaphorina citri
TGGTCTTGCTCGGCGTAGCTTAACAAAAACGAACCGGAAAATAGCCTATAACCTTCACGGGAGTGTAAGCAATAAGTTCACAAAGTTTCATTGTTTCATAGCAATCGGATGAGCGGTTTGGCCAGGCATAAAGTTCGAACACACACACACAAACAAATTTAACATTCATTTTTACTTTCTATTACTACAGTATAGCGGAGCTATACTAGTAATGAAAGTATTGCAATCGGTCCAAATT
>NW_007517621.1:0-238 GCF_000475195.1 Diaphorina citri
ATGTGGGGGAGGACGAAACTTCGAATTTGGCTATTTTCGGACGACTCTATTCAATAACATATCTTGAAGACTTAATCAATAGGGTTCATTCCTGGTATACGGATGGCTTTCTCCTGTCATACCAACATACCATCCTCTCTTCGATTTCGGGACCTCCTTTGTCACAGTTCCCTCTATCAAATCTCTTGAAAAAATATTTATTTATTTGTTTGCTGCCTGTAACATACTACATACATAT
>NW_007517622.1:0-238 GCF_000475195.1 Diaphorina citri
GGACCTGGAAATTTCACTTAAAAAGTACTAAACCGGTATACCTAAATATGATAAAAATTTCCCCTAAAACCACTTTTTTCAATGGACTTAAGACCTTTAGAAACGAGTAAATAACTTATTTGACTGACTGTGTCCTTTTTTTCAGATTACTGGAATGACGCCGTTGATGTACGCTGTCAAAGAAAATCGGACCTCATTTGTAGATAGAATGATAGATCTAGGTTGTGATGTGAGCGCC
>NW_007517623.1:0-238 GCF_000475195.1 Diaphorina citri
GCCTGACCCTTCACCCCCATTTATTTTCTACAAATATACATACATAAATATATGATGAACCTATATGTATAAATTTTGACCCCTTTTTTGCTGAGAGTAAATCTAATTTTACATGGGTAACATCACTTTCCCTCTTTTCGTCGTGAAATGTAAAATGGTTAAATGGTGCTGTTACACCCATTTTCCTCTCGGATAGTTCAATAGGTCGATTCGGCTTTCAGCTTTTCAACTATTTGTT
>NW_007517624.1:0-238 GCF_000475195.1 Diaphorina citri
AGCAGTTTCAAGAATGTTTGCATCAACCAAATTTGCTACCGGAAAGTTTCACTAAGGGTATAACATACATGATACCCATGAATGAAAATACTCATGATCCAGGAAACTTTCGTCCAATCACTTGCCTTCCAAATATTTACAAATTATTCTCATCCATTACTTATAAAGACAAAGATTTACAAGCATGTCTCTGAAAACAATATCTTGGCCCAAGAACAGAATGGGATCAGAAAGAAGG
>NW_007517625.1:0-238 GCF_000475195.1 Diaphorina citri
GTCAAGAGAAGTAAGTTGGAGTTTCAATTCAAAGTTCAAAGTCAATGATACCCTAACCATTAAGGTTTGGGTAAAGTACCAATGTAGGTACCCAATTCTTTCTGTGTTTATGTGTGTAAATCAAGGATATACCCGATACCCGAGATATATCTATCTCATGGCCAAGGAAACTGAGGACAAATCTCGACCTCATGACGGAAAGTTCATTCAGAACTATAATAGATACCAAGAGAGAGAC
>NW_007517626.1:0-238 GCF_000475195.1 Diaphorina citri
AAATAATTTCATTACTAGCGTCTGCTTGAAATGGACATCTTTCAGCGAAATTGTCAATAGAATATCCGAGGAAGTGTGTATTTGTATTGATTTGTGAATAGCAAATATGATTACAATGTCCGTTTCATTTCCTACAACCTTGTTTTTCTTTGTAAGAGAGTTGTCTTGGATCTTTACACGCCCAATCAGAGAACACTGTTTCTTTACTGTTCCCACTGCTTTCTCTACTTTAGCTCTC
>NW_007517627.1:0-238 GCF_000475195.1 Diaphorina citri
TAAAATGAACCATGCATAAGTGTGAAATGAAAATTACACAATCTGAATATAAATAGAGGAAGAAAACCTGTCACCAAGCACCTACAAATGAAAACAAGCAGCTCTAGTGTTTTCCTTTCGGAAACTGGGACGATTTCCCCTCTTCTGAAACTCATTTCTTCTCTCCTTAAGGGAAATATGGGAACTAGTTGAACCACTATCCACTAGGTGGCGTGGTAGCGCGTGTACTAAATCATTG
>NW_007517628.1:0-238 GCF_000475195.1 Diaphorina citri
AGGGAGAGAGATAGAGAAAATGTAATAAAGTATTAAATTTGTGAGTGAGAGATAGAGAGAGGGAATGGGGAAACTCAACCTTGGAAAAAATAGTTAGCTAACTGGTAGCATCATTACTTCCCTTTATTGACCAACCTCAGTGGTGCAGTGGTTAGCACGGTGGACTCTGGATCTGGAGGTTGGTGGTTCGAGTCCAAGTCAAGTCATAAAATTTAGACATTTTGAGACAAGCATGTAT
>NW_007517629.1:0-238 GCF_000475195.1 Diaphorina citri
GTATTATCACTTTTATGAAAGTGGTTGATCACTTATAATTTTCCTTATTTTGAAAGTGTTTGTATGAGTGATTTGTTTAAAACTTAAAACTAAATGAGTTAATGAAATGAGTTTATGGTGAAACGTATGTAGGTATTGTGTCAATTTATAATTTTTCTGGTTCTTTTTTACTTTCCTTATCCTATAGGAAGGAAAGTAATGTAATCGGGTCAAATTTTCGATGGTCAGATTTTAGTGC
>NW_007517630.1:0-238 GCF_000475195.1 Diaphorina citri
ACGGATAGGTGTGCGGACTAGCATTACTTAACATAGGAAGCAAAATACAAAATTTGTCGGAAATGTCTGAAGTGTTGGAAGTGTACGATCAGTCTGCGCGCTGCTTAAGCCGTAAAATAAAGGAACACATTGTCTACGCGGGTATAAAAACAAGAGTTTACTCTAGGTGCGGGTACCCGATGTAACCCGACGGTCGACGGCCCGATTTGGGTGATTTCCAACGTGATACAAAAATGAA
>NW_007517631.1:0-238 GCF_000475195.1 Diaphorina citri
TTCTCGCTTTGAGTTCATAGGTCGTCGCGACAAATTTCAAGATCAGAGCTCATTTGTGTAAGAAAATGTGAAAAAAATGCCCCGGTTTTTTTGGATTTTTGACTTTATGGTTCTCTGGACAAAATTTGCACCACCATTTTCGTGTTTCTGGTAAAAAGAACTTTAATTTGATATATAGGTCGACCAGGTTTGGATAAGTCCTTCTATGGGGACAGACTGACGGACTGACTGACAGACA
>NW_007517632.1:0-238 GCF_000475195.1 Diaphorina citri
TGCTGTCCTATGTACTCATCCTGAACCAGCCGTCCATGCCTGTGATGTGGGTTAGTAGAATACCGATTAAACCCGAGTATTATCGATTATATCCGAGTATTACCGCTTTTTGGCGGTTAGGGCTGTTTTGTATGGAAAGTCGTGTGATGTTCACACCACATTTTTTTTTCTTTTCCCTCAGGTCCAGCAGGTCTGCATAGGTTTCTACCACGCGGGCGAGGTCTCCTACTATTCCTAC
>NW_007517633.1:0-238 GCF_000475195.1 Diaphorina citri
TTTTTTTATCGGGATGGCTGGCTTTCTTCTATCCCATCCTCCTTACTTTGATTTCGGGAAGTCGTTAAGACATCCATTATTAATTATTACACTTTCCTATCTTCTTTGCCTCTATCCTCCATCACTTGTTGCTCTCAAAGTTCACAACGAATGTGAATGTTTGGGGGGGCACGGTTGGTCCAGTGGTAACGCGCTTGCTTGCCATGCAGAAGGTCCCGGGTTCGAATCCCACCATCGA
>NW_007517634.1:0-238 GCF_000475195.1 Diaphorina citri
GGCGCGGGTAAGTAAATATTATCATAGGGGATTATGATTACGTTTCCATGTCGAAAATAAAAGTTTACATAATTATTACGCAGGCCGCAAGAGGTACAATGAAATCAACTACGTAGAACTAACTATGATAAGAAATAACTTGTGAGATAAGAAACTAAACAACACGGTTATTACCCTATGAAAAATATGAAGAGACGCACGTCTAGCTGTTACAAAATCTGTACGTTCTGTCTTATTC
>NW_007517635.1:0-238 GCF_000475195.1 Diaphorina citri
ATTATTACTACTAGTTTTAGTATTATCTTCATCACTATCCCATGTAAAACGACCACTCGTCTCAAGAAAGAATTAATCCTCATTAAATTATGCATAAACAAGCATAATCCGATTTGAATTACTATAAAGTCCAATTATGTTTTCTTACATAATAAAAAGGCACAATCTAACATTTTTTTCCTTCGAAGAACTTAAATTAGAAAGAAATTAAAATTACGTGTTAGAGCAGGGATTCCCA
>NW_007517636.1:0-238 GCF_000475195.1 Diaphorina citri
GCCTGTAGTGGTGAAATATGACTTGGTTTTTCATATAGGGTTTTAGTTCACTTAGATTTTCCATTAGCATCGCGTAGTTGGTGATGTTGATGATGGCAGATGAAAATTCCATTTTCCATCGACAGTCCGTGTACCTATTGTAACTTGGTTCTGCGAAAGTGCAGATGTACAGAATAAGTATAAAAAAAGAATAGAAAAAAGAAAAGAATAGAAGACATACAAAAGATCATAAAGAGGG
>NW_007517637.1:0-238 GCF_000475195.1 Diaphorina citri
GAACTCCAATAGATATTGAGGGACCTCTACCCCTAGCTAACGAGGAAAGCTTCTCAAGTCAAGTAAGTCAATCATATAGTATTAAACTACGTATAGTATTAAATTTTAGATTAGCTTGTCTGTTAATATTCATACTTTGGAGTAGGTTTTTATTATTTTGATTTTGAGGATATCTGATTTAAATCAAACTAATGATGCCGACCTATATCCAATCATCCACGGAGATATTTGCCCTTTC
>NW_007517638.1:0-238 GCF_000475195.1 Diaphorina citri
GATGGAATAGATCTCACCTTCCCCCTCTTCAATCACATAAAGGGTGAGGTAAAAATACATTAAATAGACATCATAAAACTCTCTAGGTACATGCCTAAATATACATCATAAAATTCTCTAGGTACCTACATGCCTAAATATACATAATAAAATTCTCCAAGTACATGCCTAAAACACTTCAAAGAAAATCAGGGCGCTTTGTGCTTCGTGAATATTTCACAATGATGATGTGAATGAC
>NW_007517639.1:0-238 GCF_000475195.1 Diaphorina citri
CTATTAGGCAAAGTTTTGGCTCGCTTCACAACCATCTCCTTCTTGTCTGCAGATGGACGTTTTGTTTTCCTGTTGGGAAGATGAAGTCTTGTTAATTTTTACGCAACTTTTACCGGGTTGATGATTGTTCACAATAGAAATAGATCTAAAAAGATTAGCCAACCTAATTCAGCTTGGAGGGTAGCAGCGCGTCTACCTTGTAAGCGCTAAGTCGCGGGTTCGATTCCCTCCCGGAGCG
>NW_007517640.1:0-238 GCF_000475195.1 Diaphorina citri
CACATTCACACATCCTGGGGGATGAAGGTTAACACGAAAAGAATGAGGAACAGCGCCGCAGGCAAAAATTGTGAGCTAAATACAATCTATAGAAACTAAAATTTTTAGGACCGGCCACAGGCGAAAATTTTGGTTTCATCAATTATTTGCGGTAAAAAATGAGCTGAAAAAAATCTGCGTTTGCCTGAGATCGAACCCATAACTGTGAATATCGCGAACAAACCGCGGATACTGCGCA
>NW_007517641.1:0-238 GCF_000475195.1 Diaphorina citri
ATACATTACCTAGGTACCTATTTTTATCGTGTCTGCTAATTAAGTCTACCAGTATCACCGCCTAATTAGCTTTTTTTTTAATTAGCAAATGAGTGACAGTTGTTACAAAATTGAATATAACTCAATTAATTTGGCCGTATAAAAATTATGTGCTCACCATAATTAGCAAATGAGTGACAGTTGTTACAAAATTGAATATAACTCAATTAATTTGGCCGTATAAAAATTATGTGCTCAC
>NW_007517642.1:0-238 GCF_000475195.1 Diaphorina citri
AAAAACTTTGCTGCAACTTTCTCAAACACGTCCAAACTAACGAATTTCATTGCATTGCACAAGTCTGGACCCACCATTTGAACAAGTTCAGTATTAGACATCAACAAAGATCAATAAACGAAGATCATGATTTTCATGAATCCAATCAATAGAAGCACTAAACAGCTGATATCTGTACGTCATAGTTTCTTGTACATAACTTCTCATTCTTACAGTGAGATTGATTCCCTAGGTCAGG
>NW_007517643.1:0-238 GCF_000475195.1 Diaphorina citri
TAGCAGAAGCGTACCGAGATAAATGACAACCCCCGTCATTGCGGCCAGGGCATCACCAGGAACGATTATGTACAGTCCCGTAGGACGTGGGAGATAGATCTCTTTCCCTAATAACACTAGAAGGAAAATCTCATAGTTAGGATGGAGATTTGACATGATAAAAGACTGTAAAATCTGATAAAAGACTATCAATTCAACCCAAAAAAAAATACCACTTTTGTTGGCATAGAAAAAACCA
>NW_007517644.1:0-238 GCF_000475195.1 Diaphorina citri
CATGTAGAAATGGATGGCATTATGAAATGGAAGATATACCTTACGCTTCCCTAGCAGTAGAAGTAAGACCCAAGTCCATGTTGGGGTACGAATACAGGATTAGAGGTGATATGTGCCCCTGGAGTAGAGAAAAGCTCAAGGCACATTTTTTTCAAGAAGGTTTTTTTTTTTTTTTTTTAAGAGGTTTGACAGAGGGAACTGTAACTGCTATGGTCTTATCGTCCCGAAATCGAAGAGA
>NW_007517645.1:0-238 GCF_000475195.1 Diaphorina citri
GGAAAATATTAATTTAAAGTGCAGTGGGGGGTATCTGGTTAGGCCAGATTTAAGCTTTTTTCTTTGGGTATCTTTAGATAAACCTTTTTTGCAGTCGAAACTATGTAGGAAAATATTAATTTAAAGTGCAGTGGGGGGTATCTGGTTAGGCCAGATTTAAGCTTTTTTCTTTGGGTATCCTTAGATAAACCTTTTTTACAGTCGAAACTATTAGGAAAATATTAATTTAAAGTGCAGT
>NW_007517646.1:0-238 GCF_000475195.1 Diaphorina citri
TTTCCTTGCATAATAATTATTAAAGAGCACACACAAGATCATTTTTCTTCCTTCTTTTATGACAGAATGCGTTTTTTTTATACTCTTTAAATGTTTGGAAATTAGATCATAAGTAAGCAGGTGAACATAGATCATGTCGTTCAATATTTTATTTTCCAATCCTAATTTTTACTTTCCTTATCCTATAGGAAGGAAAGTAATGTAATCGGGTCAAATTTTCGATGGTCAGTTTTTAGTG
>NW_007517647.1:0-238 GCF_000475195.1 Diaphorina citri
CTACTCAAAGTGGCGTATCTAAGCGTCTAAAGGGGGACGGGCCTAAGGCCAGCCCCTCACGCTCAGACTGCGGTCTGTCAGACAGACGGAATGTCTCAAACGGTTATCCGTCCGCACAACATGTGCTTAATATTTCTTATCTTGTCACTGCGCTCGCCTTGCACGCGGGAGACCCGGGTTCGATTCCTGGCGGAGTCAAGAAATTTGTATCATGCAAATGATTGATTCCGTGACTGGC
>NW_007517648.1:0-238 GCF_000475195.1 Diaphorina citri
TTGTGCAAGGTTGAGGTACATTGCATCATAGCTATGTAGGTAGTTATCTCAGTGATAGCTTCTTCAGTGTCTGAGAAGTTGAAAGCATTATCAAATTTCCAAGAAGAAGTAATAGTAGTTGGTAATACTTAGAAAAAACCAACTTCAGTGGTGTAGTGGTTAGCACGGTGGACTCGGGATCTGGAAGTTGGTGGTTCGAGTCGAAGTCAAGTCGTAAAATTTAGCGTAGTTTATTAAG
>NW_007517649.1:0-238 GCF_000475195.1 Diaphorina citri
TCTCTCTCTCTCTCTCTCTCTCTCTCTCTCTCTTTTATCCGTCTCTCTCTTTCTCTGTTCTCACTATAGCTTACTAACTTACTATAAGTCCCCATCTTCTATCTCTCTTTATCTGATTGTCTTCACCTCTTATTTTTTCCTCATTCTCTCTCTCTCCCTCTCTCTCTCCCTCTCTCTCTCTCTCTCTCTCTCTCTCTCTTTCTCTCTCTCTCTCCCTTCGTCTCACATATTATCTGTC
>NW_007517650.1:0-238 GCF_000475195.1 Diaphorina citri
TGTAGGTAGATACAAGGTAGGTTAATCATCTTAATCAACATACCTCGAAATGGTTTAAAAAGAGTTCTTTATTTTGAGAAGAATTCTGAGTGCTTGTTTGATAGAGGTTTAAAACCGTCAATGTAGAACTACTAATGCCTTTATTGCCTCTTTACCCTCCTTTAATGCCTCTTTAATGCGTGTTTTACCCTCCTTCAATGCCTCTTTAATGCGTGTTTTACCCTCCATTCAGCGACAA
>NW_007517651.1:0-238 GCF_000475195.1 Diaphorina citri
CACTCAGGCTGGGTGAGGTTAATGTGAGGAGGCAAGTAGCTTGTCGCCGAATGGAGAGTAAAATCCCGTCACCAAAGACCTTAGCAGTTATACAGTGACGTTGAACCTGTACAAAAAACGTCTACATATAGTTACAAGCACTTGACTTTTCGGGGTGCAAACTCACAAATCAAAGGAAAAGTCAATGTTTACTGCCCATGTCGAGAGGTCCCTGGTTCATACCCGGGTGCCCCCTCAA
>NW_007517652.1:0-238 GCF_000475195.1 Diaphorina citri
GGAGAAAGCCAGCCGCTCAGAGAACGAAACTTATCCGTTCAGGATAAAATCCGCCCCGGGTGGGAATCGAACCCGCGACCTAGCGCTTACAAGGCAGACGCCAGACGCATTACGAACCAATCTAACTAGGCTGGCTCTAACACAACTTTAAATAAAATGAAAGATGGCGCGAATGACCTTGTAGTTAAAGCGCTTTACTAAAAAAAAAAAAAAAAAAAAAAAAAAAAAAAAAAAAAAA
>NW_007517653.1:0-238 GCF_000475195.1 Diaphorina citri
ATGAGGTTATCATAGGTAGGCCTTTTTTTTTTTTTAGTCTGGCTGAGGGACTATAAACAGAGAGTAGATCAACGTCTAGCTCGGAGACTATAAACAGGGAGAAGACTAGCCCAAATTTCCTCACGCTGTATCAATAGCGAAGGTTGTGTGAAGGGCATCTCACTCGGAAAATTTTGTTTAGCCAAAACCGGTTGGCCTCAAAGCGATCACTCTAAAGCTGATTGAGAGACCGACGACA
>NW_007517654.1:0-238 GCF_000475195.1 Diaphorina citri
AACGAAATTCGATCTCTGTAGCTACATGATAATAATATCACAAGAAAAAGAAGTAATAAGAAAGGTGACTGTGGCATATAGCTATAGGTATACATCAATGAAAGAATAAACTGACTGAATAAAAAAGGAAAAAAAAAAGAAGTAAAATAAGAACAAAGGTAATAATAAATAGACCGAAGAAAAATGAGAAAAAGAGAATGAATATAAAGTAACACTGATGATAACAGAAGAAACAGTG
>NW_007517655.1:0-238 GCF_000475195.1 Diaphorina citri
TAGAAGCGAATGATTGAATGAACAATGTAGTGAAATTACGCGAAGAATAACTGTGTTTGGCTCATTAGACCTGGGCTCGGGTGATCTTTGCACAAGCCGAACTGAGGGTTTCTGACTTTCTTTTAAAGATGGGTGAGAGCGCTTTGGATACGTCAAAACGGTGCTTATTTATACTGCTCGCATAGGACTGAAAAGTCCCTTTACTCCAGCAGTAGGCTACTACAATTATTGTGGTCAA
>NW_007517656.1:0-238 GCF_000475195.1 Diaphorina citri
TAGGTACATAGGTATTCACATTCTTAGAATGAAGGAATGTATCTTTTATTCTCCAAAAACCCTGTCTCTACCTCCCTCTCTCTCCCTCTTTCTCTCCTCCTCTCTCTCCCTTCTCTCTCTCTCGCTCCCTCCCCTTCTCTCCATCTCACTCCCCCTCCTTTTCCTCTCCCCTTCCCTTCTCTCTCTCTCACACTGGCTCCCTCCCTCTCTCTCTCTCTCTCTCTCTCCATCTCACTCC
>NW_007517657.1:0-238 GCF_000475195.1 Diaphorina citri
TGGTCACTCAAAGAAGATGAGCTTCCGAGATCCATGGGAAAACACTTCGCGATAGAAGAAATGCCAGGAAAAGGAGGATTTTTTTAAATGAGTTTTGATAGAAGGAACTGTAACTGTTGAGGTTTTATCGTCCCGAAAGCGGAGATGAGAATTTTTAAAAAAGAGGTTTGATAAAGGGAACTGTAGGTTCTGAGGTTTTATCGCCCCGAAATCGAAGGAAGACAGGATGGGAGAAAGC
>NW_007517658.1:0-238 GCF_000475195.1 Diaphorina citri
CGCCCCGGGCGGGAATCGAACCCGCAGCCTAGCGCTTACAAGGCAGACGCGCTACCAACTAAGCTAACTAGGCTGGCCAAAATCAATCCTTGTAAGCGCTAGGCCGCGGGTGTAGGCATAAAAGTATGGAGAGAGGCACAGACATACTTATATACTACAGTACTACACCTACAGACACAATTAAGATCAATGAACGAAATATGAATGGTCCAGTGAAATAATTGGGTCGTCCTCACAC
>NW_007517659.1:0-238 GCF_000475195.1 Diaphorina citri
TCCTATTCGAGCAGTATAAATAAGCACAATTATTATTATAAATCAACTCGTAAATTTATTTACATAAATAAGTTAAATAAATAAATTGGTTATTTATTTGTAAATCGCTAGTTATAATTGTGTAATACCTACATACTTACTCACTAGTATAACACCAAAATTTGAATAAAAACCGCAAATAAAATCTCAGTTCTATTATTATAATAAGATTATTTTATACTTAAGATCTTCTCTCTTT
>NW_007517660.1:0-238 GCF_000475195.1 Diaphorina citri
TTCCCACGTATGAGAATGATGGATTCCTGTGTCAGCTAGATGATGGGGAAGAAGATAACGAAATTGTAAAACCTCTAGAAACATCTAAAGATACAGTTCCTGGAACACAGTCAACCGTTCCTGCACCATTAGGACTATCAACATCACAGGCAATACCTAGAACAGTTCCTGATAAAGAAGGATTACAGGAAAAAACTCCAGCGATGTCACTTCACCAAACAATTCGTTCTGATATATC
>NW_007517661.1:0-238 GCF_000475195.1 Diaphorina citri
TTTAGGGTTAGGCCGGCCACTCACTATCAGGTAGACCTGACGTCAGGTACACCTGATCAGGTCTATCTGATAGTGAGTAACTGGCCTTAGAGAAAATCTTGATAAGAACCCATAATATCTAATTATCTGAGGAGATCTTGGAAAGTACTTTACCTTTGCTTGTTTACTCTGTATGGCAGCAACTTGTTCATCAATCACCACTTGGATTGCATTCTCTCCTCCTTTGAAACTGTCGAGT
>NW_007517662.1:0-238 GCF_000475195.1 Diaphorina citri
GAGGTTCTCCTTTTTCCAAACAGTTTCTCTTACCTCTCTTGTCTCTTTCCATCTCTCCTTTTACTCTCATTTCGAAGTGTTCTCATTCTTCTTTTTCCATGCATTTTCTCTTACCTCTCTTCTTTAATCTCATTTCGAAGAGTTCTTATTCTTCTTTTTCCATGCATTTTCTCTTACCTCTCTTCTTTAATCTCATTTCGAAGAGTTCTTATTGCTTATTCTTCTTTTTCCATGCATT
>NW_007517663.1:0-238 GCF_000475195.1 Diaphorina citri
TGCTTTAAAAAATCAATCACTTTTTCACAAGATGTTGCAATAAAAGTTTTTCCATACACTTTATCGAAACAGTCCTTCTCAGGGAAAACTTAGGAAAAAGAGGGTAGGGATACCACCGACCCCCTCAAACAAGAAACAAAGAGCCTTTGGATTCTTGACAAAACTTACAGAGGCATTCAACTGAGGAGACTTTTTGACATGAAATCACTTTTAGACTGTACCAACAACACCCCTAACA
>NW_007517664.1:0-238 GCF_000475195.1 Diaphorina citri
GACTTGGTATTGTTGGTGGGACTCCGGTCATGGTATTGTTGGTAGGACACTGGTCATGGTATTGTTGGTAGGACTTTGGACTTGGTATTGTTGGTAGGACTTTGGACTTGGTATTGTTGGTAGGATTCTGGTCATGGTATTACTGGTACGACTTTGGACTTGGTATTGTTGGTAGGACTCTAATCATGGTATTGTTGGTAGGACCCTGGGCATGGTATTGTTGGGAGGACTCTGGTCA
>NW_007517665.1:0-238 GCF_000475195.1 Diaphorina citri
AGAGAGAGAGAGAGAGAGAGAGAGAGAGCGATGAGGAGGAAGTTAAAGGAGAGAAACTGAAAGAGAAAAGGAAAAAAATGGAATGAGAAAAATGAAAAGGACAGACAGAGAAGGAAGAAAAGGAACAAGGTGTAGAGACTTAGAAGAGGAGAGACAAATGGGAAAAGAAGGAAGAGAGAGGTCAGAAAGAAGAAAGAAGGGATAGACGGGAGAGAGAGAGAGAGAGAGAGAGAGAGAG
>NW_007517666.1:0-238 GCF_000475195.1 Diaphorina citri
TGGTTCCTAAACTTGACCGAAAGCGTTACCCCCAGCCGGGAGTGAAGACAGGTAATAGAATGGAATATGTAAACTGTTTATACAGTTTATACTGCCAGGTTTGATAGAGGGAACTGTAACCGGCAAGGTCTTATCGTCCCGAAAGCGAAGAGAAAAGGAAGACAGGAGAGGAAAAAGCCAGCCGTTCCGAGAACGAACGAATCGAACAAGCGCTTACAAGGCAGTGATATCCTTGCTA
>NW_007517667.1:0-238 GCF_000475195.1 Diaphorina citri
TGTACCACTGTACCGTCACACTTTGCCCCGTGGACTGTTCGTTTATTTTGTGATCCCAAATTCTGTCTCGTTCATCTCTTGAATTATTCAGAGATTGGGAAATTGCTTTTCTCTGAAATCTAAGCGAAAGGCTCTTCGATTTTGTTTCTTTTGAAGTTGGGTCTACTGTACAGTCAAATTCGGACTAGTTTAATCGAATTTAGCCTAACCGTTCGAAACTTAGTGTAGATTTGTTGAA
>NW_007517668.1:0-238 GCF_000475195.1 Diaphorina citri
ACTGCCAGTGGACACTTTGAGTACATATGGGTACCTCATTCACCAAGTAGGTGTACCTATCTTTTATTGTTCACATTTTTCTTACCTATGAAGGCATTATTATGTAAATCGTAGGCGCGTTTTAATACTTGTTCTCATAGTAGAGCGAATGTAGAAATGATTGTGCTTGTATGTCGCAGAACTTTTATATTGGTTTCACTTATTTGAAAACTTGAGTCATTCAAACATCTAGAAATTA
>NW_007517669.1:0-238 GCF_000475195.1 Diaphorina citri
CTTCTTTTGTTCCGTGTCATATCTGAGTCCCTTTTTTCTGCCCTTTCTGCTGTCTCTTTCTACTTATTACTACAGTGAAGTGAGTTCCAAATTTAATTCAACAGTTTGAGTTCGAGTTTGTCTGTCTGTCTGTTCCGTAATAACTTTCAAACTGTTTGTCTGATTTCAATGAAGTTTAGGTATTATCTACAATAATATCGACACATTTTAGCACATGCTAACATGAAAAACCAATTAC
>NW_007517670.1:0-238 GCF_000475195.1 Diaphorina citri
TTACCTCGGAAAAAAAAAAAAAAAAAAAAAATACGATTAGGTACGTAATAGGTAGTAGTAATAGTATAGGTAGATTTTACCTATTGTAGATAGGTGCCTCAGACTCTTTTTTTCATAACCTTGAGTAATAATTACTTATTAATAAAAAAAAAATGTGTACAAAAATATTGTACCTATACTTATACTTAGAATTTGACAAGATGTTTTTTTTTTTTTTTTTTTTTTTTTTTTTTTTTCT
>NW_007517671.1:0-238 GCF_000475195.1 Diaphorina citri
ATTGCGATGACGTTAAATCCTTAAAAAATAACAGTGTATTAATTATTTACATTTGTTTCCTCAGTACACAATAAAAGAATAAGACTATTGCAAGCCAGCCTGGTTAGCTTGAAACGTAGCTTCCGATTCCCACGAGGGGCGAATTTTATTTCATGATATACAAATTAGGTTCTTTCTGGGAACGGCTCGCTTTCTTCTATCCTGTTGTCCTTCTCTCGTCGATTTCGGTATAAAGGTT
>NW_007517672.1:0-238 GCF_000475195.1 Diaphorina citri
GACTTTCCCTTTGGTATTCTAAAACAGCTCTATTATTAGACTTTTAATAAAGCCTATGGAGCCAGCCTAGTTAGACAATTTTTCAATTTCAATTCAATTTATTTATTGTTCAAATACATGATAGTATGTTAACAATGTTTTTATACATAATACAATTAGAAAAGGTTGGTAGCGTATCTGCATTGTACACGCTAGGCCGCGGGTTCGATTCCCGCCTGGGGTGGATTTTATCCTGAAG
>NW_007517673.1:0-238 GCF_000475195.1 Diaphorina citri
CGTCGAATGTTCCAATAGGCATGACCTCTATGATTAAGCATTTTAATAACACTCGATATCAATGGTCATTTTCTAAGTGGTTTTATTTTAGTTTTGAAAGAGGACTATGACAAACCTGCTCCCGGACTCAGTGCTGTCTGATGAACTTGATGACTTGGTGGTTGATGTTGAGGGCTGTACGGCCTGTAGTGGTTCGTGAATGTATCATTACGAGAGACACCATTCTTCTGGTCCAGAA
>NW_007517674.1:0-238 GCF_000475195.1 Diaphorina citri
GTAAAGTTCCAGTTTCATTTAAATGCTCAATATTGAAAAAAAAAAAAAAAACTTCTGTAATATAGGTAAGGAAAGATACCAGCTTTAGGAGTGTTCTAAAAGTAGTTTTTGAGTCTTATTTCATTACCCTCTTCATGTGAGCCATCACTTTTGTAGTTTTAGTTTTAATTCCATTATTAATTATGCCATGATAATATTGTCTCGTAGGAGTGGAAAGGTTCAAAGTTTGTCCTTGATA
>NW_007517675.1:0-238 GCF_000475195.1 Diaphorina citri
CCCTTTCTCTCTCTCTCTCCTTGGGTACTTAAGTCAGGTACTTATTGGTCAAGTTTCCCTCTTTCCCTTTTCTCTCTCTCTCTGGTTAGTTAGGTTATTGGTCAAGTTTTGATGTTTTTCGAGGGCTTTTGGGAGGAGGTAAGGTTAGAACCTTTTGTGTTTTCTGAACAACTTGGAATTTTGGTGCCCACAAAATAATAGGGAAGAAGAAGAAGAAGAGAGAGACGAAAAAGAAAGA
>NW_007517676.1:0-238 GCF_000475195.1 Diaphorina citri
TATCTATATTTGTGAATATCAAAAATAAACCTAATAAAAAGTACCTGTTGAAAAAAAAGTCTGTCTCTCATTTACTCGTACCTAAATGAGGTGTTTTCATACGTGGAGGCCAGTGGGTAAACATGATAGAACAAGCTTTGGCAGCCAATTTGTTGAAATTGAAAAGCAGTGTTGTTTCCCAAAAGGAGTCGAAAGGAAAATGGAAAATACAGCTCTACTTTCTCTTGACTGCGCCATT
>NW_007517677.1:0-238 GCF_000475195.1 Diaphorina citri
CTATACATGGTGATGTGGTGCCCTCTAGCGGCCAAAGTTTCAAATAGGAGTTCATATTGCATGTAATGACTCCAAGTACCCAAAGGCAGGAATACCAGGATATTGGCACCCTGGATTGTGCTGGTGAGGAACCCAAAAATGACCAACAGGAGTCTGAGGGGAACGAAGTCCATCTGAAAATGTGATTCAAAGATTTAGAATGCCGCTCGTACATCAGTCCATTCCGTCCAGCTTTCCA
>NW_007517678.1:0-238 GCF_000475195.1 Diaphorina citri
ATAAATAATTTATTCTAACAATGACATTAACTTTTTTCTTAAAAAAAGAAGGGGAAAAAAGATGTCCGTCAATAAAACTTAAAAAGACAATAAAATATTGAAATAGGAATGTTTTTTTTTTTCATATTTTCCCATTTAAACCTGTAGTACACACATACATTACGTACATACATACGTACAGACCATGTGCTAAAAATAACTTTTTTGACATCAGGGGATCCCAAAACGGATATTTCCA
>NW_007517679.1:0-238 GCF_000475195.1 Diaphorina citri
TTGGTTGAGATAATAAATATGTAGGTATAGCACCGTTCTTTAACCATTAGTTACTCCAAAATGAGCCCCATCTGGGTTCTGTTATTTCATCAAGGTCCAAAACCTTTTTAGCTGAAGATAGTGTATGGTGTACGAAATTTCCTCAAAATCGGACTAACTAACCGTCCGAGAGGTATCATTATTATGGAACGAACAGATAAGTATATATAGACAAACAAATGGGCAGACAAAGTTAATT
>NW_007517680.1:0-238 GCF_000475195.1 Diaphorina citri
CTCCAGCAGTAGGCTACTACTATTACTGTGGTCAAATTCTCAAATTATATTGAGGATAAAATTCCATACCTCGGCTGGAATTGAACCCACGTCCTCCTGTTTACCAGGCGAGCGCCTTGACCACTACACCACCGAGGTAGGTAATATACAAGGAATACGGAAAAAGTTTTCATTTCACGTTCCAGAGCGCTGAAATCGGATTCCCAGGAGACCAAAGTGGTTCTATCCCTCACGAGGA
>NW_007517681.1:0-238 GCF_000475195.1 Diaphorina citri
TTCAGGACTTGCCACATCCTGGACCATGAATTCATAAAACTCATTGACCAATTCATCAGAAAAAGAAACTACATCCCAATCCAAAGTAGACCTAGTAGATGAATGCGACCTTTAAAATTTATAGATAGAAGGAAATACTGAAGGACCTTTGGTATTGTAATTAAGGCATGAAAGCAAGGTTGAGGTTATCTTGCGCTCAATAAATATTATATAAACGTTGTAGAATTGGATTAATGCC
>NW_007517682.1:0-238 GCF_000475195.1 Diaphorina citri
CCCACAGAGCAGGTCTACCTTCTACCAAAGAAATTAGTTGTTCACTGTCAAAATTATTACTCATGTTGTCCAGTTCGTAAATTATAGATCTCAAAGTAGGTATTTAGAAGTTTTAGTAATAAAAACTTTCAAAATAATCAAAACTCTCAAAATTATTAGTTATGATTTTTTCGGAAATTTACCTCAACAGTCAACAATTGAGAACAAACTGAGACAAGAAAGAGGACGGACAATGATT
>NW_007517683.1:0-238 GCF_000475195.1 Diaphorina citri
GCTCCAACGGACTCCATCTTTGGCATGGCATATCCCATATTTCAGGTGCTGAATGCAGGTAAAAAAGTTTTGGTACCTACCTTAATACACATTGCTATAAAATGGGTAGGTAATATTCCAAAGTATGCCCATTTTTAAATGGTTTTATCTAACTTGAGATCTCTGTTTGTGATAATGGGTCAGATTTCGTCATTAACTTTTGAGGTACTTTTTCTAGACCCATCAAAAACTTTGGACG
>NW_007517684.1:0-238 GCF_000475195.1 Diaphorina citri
TTACATTAAATTGAAATGGGGATCTATTCTGACAAAATTCCTGTGTGCGGAGTCCAGTATGTAGGACTATTGCACCCACGCCACGGGGAAACATAAGTTGTAAACTTTCGGGAACAGAGTTTGTGGTTCTGTACTCGGTTAGGCTAGTTTAGGATATCAGAAGAGAGGAAAGAATGAAGAAATCAAACCGTGTTTAGCCTAATACAGTACAGAACGGAAACCCTAAACGATTTCGATG
>NW_007517685.1:0-238 GCF_000475195.1 Diaphorina citri
GGACATCGCCTTTCAGCTTCAGCCAATGAGAACAAAGGCTTAATGGAGTAAGAGGGAGGGGCTAAGAAAAACTCAACCCATGACAGTGAAGGTAGGTGGGGACAATATTGAAAGTGGGAGGGGCTGAGAAAACCAATTATGGTGAAGGGAGGAGAGGATAACGTTGAAAGTGGGCGGGACTAAGAAAATCTTAACCAATGATATTGAAGGTAGGAGGGGGTAATATTGAAAGTGGGCG
>NW_007517686.1:0-238 GCF_000475195.1 Diaphorina citri
TAGATTATTATTTATTCTCTCTTTATGAGACCACACTTGTAACTTCGACACAGAGTTTTTTTTCTGGACAAGTGACAATCCGGGCACATATTTTATTTCACAATTTTAATGAGCGCCGTGTATCTTCTTAAGTATGCAATGTGCCATGTAAAAAACCTTTAGATGTTTGACAAAGGGAACTGTAACTGCTAAGGTCTTATCGTCCCGAAGTCGAAGAGAGAAGGAAGACAGGATAGGA
>NW_007517687.1:0-238 GCF_000475195.1 Diaphorina citri
GCATGGGGCATCGAGGAGGTAGAGGAAAATGACGATATTAGAGGGAAGCGACGGCTTCAGATCACATAGAACTGAGAGCGAGAAGCTCTATGCTCTTTGCTCTCCGCTTTACTCTATTTTTACTTTCCTTATCCTATAGGAAGGAAAGTAATGTAATCGGGTCAAATTTTCGACAGTCAGTTTTTAGTGCTAAAACACGTTTTGACGTCCCTAGTTCCCTAGAGCCTAAATCCAAAGT
>NW_007517688.1:0-238 GCF_000475195.1 Diaphorina citri
ACTGATCCCTTTCCTTCCTACGACTTTTTTCTCACCCTCCTCCCCTTTTTACAACTTAGTTTACCGATACCAAAAAAAAGTAACTGATTGCTTTTTTTTTTCAAGAACATTGTAGATAGAGAGAACTGTAGGTAACTGCTAAGGTCTTATCCTCTTATCATCCCGAAGAGAGGGGGAACAGGATAAGAGAACGCCAGCCGTTCCGAGAACGAACCTCATCGGTTTAGGATAAAATTCG
>NW_007517689.1:0-238 GCF_000475195.1 Diaphorina citri
AATTCCTTAGATCTGCGCATGTGCACCTCATTATCACGTGACCACTAGTGGGCTGTATTAGCATTATTGGTCCATGTACTCTATGTTACGCCTTTATGTACATTTCTATATTTATTGTATATTTCTATATTTGTACATAGGAATAATTCCGCCATGTTTTAATTCTTGACTCGTGCCCATCTTATCATAAAAGCTTCAATGTGATAAATACATGGAATGAGTAAATGCATCTTTCATA
>NW_007517690.1:0-238 GCF_000475195.1 Diaphorina citri
TTGTTGTTTCATCATTGTTTCAGATCAGCAAAAGCAGCTGGAAAAGAAACTAGCCGAGGAACAAAGGATAGAAGTAAAGGAGAAGGATAAGGAGAGGAAACGAAAACTTGGTGTTAATATCAAAGTAAGTTCAGTTTCTTGACCCTCTTTACTTTCCGTTAGTGTGACGTTTTGTTTGAGGTTTAACATCACTGTATAACTGCTAACTAGTTAGCTCTCATGGCGTAGTGGTCACTGC
>NW_007517691.1:0-238 GCF_000475195.1 Diaphorina citri
TTTCTTCCTAATTGAACCCATCTTAATACAATTTGTTTTTTTATTTATTTATTTCTTATTCTTTTTTCTTTACAATTTGCCACGAGAAAGAAAGCCACAATTTAGATTGCTTTTTGTAAGGTAACCTGCTATCGTAAGCTTTTATGTTGCTTCGCCTTATTTTTTAATTTTATTTATTTATTTTTCTTCTTCTTCTTCTTCTTCTTCTTCTTCTTCTTCTTCTTCTTCTTCTTCTTCT
>NW_007517692.1:0-238 GCF_000475195.1 Diaphorina citri
TGATTGTATAGGTATAAATAGGTATCTAGTAACGTGTATTATCTGCTTAATCCATCACCTATTGTCTGAACCTGATCTTCATAGTAATCTACTGTTCTATACAGGATGGTCTGAGTGACCGATTCTACTGTGTAGTTCACCCTAAATATAGCTCTCTTCTCATTAAGAAGAAGAAGAAGAAGAAGAAGAAGAAGAAGAAGAAGAAGAAGAAGAAGAAGAAGAAGAAGAAGAAGAAGAA
>NW_007517693.1:0-238 GCF_000475195.1 Diaphorina citri
GTTCGCGGATTTCGCGATTATGTTCGCGGATTTGGCGATTATGTTCGCGGATTTCGCGATTATGTTCGCGGATTTGGCCATTATGTTCGCGGATTTCGCGATTATGTTCGCGATTATGTTCGCGGATTTGGCGATTTTGTTCGCGGATTTGGCGATTTTATTCGCGGATTTCGCGATTTTGTTCGCGGATTTGGCGATTTTGTTCGCGGATTTGGCGATTATGGTCGCGGATTTGGCG
>NW_007517694.1:0-238 GCF_000475195.1 Diaphorina citri
AGCCAAAAGGGCAATTAAATTAAACTCGGATTCAAAAAACCACTCGAATTTTAATAAATTATTTTATTGAGGAGAAGAAGAATATCGAAAAATGTTTTTATAATGCGGGTGATTTAGGACAAACGAAAACGCTTCGTTTGAACAATACGTCCAAGCCTAGATTTTCGAAACTTGACTAGAAGAAAGAATAAGAAAAGACAATAATAATTATAATAATAAATAAATAAAATAATAATAA
>NW_007517695.1:0-238 GCF_000475195.1 Diaphorina citri
GGTAACAAAAGCTAAATTTGTATCTTTTACTTTTTATTTACTAAATTCGACTAGTGGATAACTTATTGTAGATGCAGACATGCAGAAACTTATTGTATGTAGGTACGTTCCACGTTATTCAAATTGCAATTTGAACCTCAAGATTCTTGAGCATTGGATTTTCTTCTTCTTCTTCTTCTTCCCCTCCTCTTCTTCGTCTTCTTCTTCTTTTTTTTCATCTTCATCTTCTTCTTCTTCT
>NW_007517696.1:0-238 GCF_000475195.1 Diaphorina citri
TTCCCTCCACAATCGTGCGATTTGACACCTTTGGATGATTTTCTTTCGGGATTCGGGATATGTGTAAAATCATTAGTTTATGAAGACATCAGTCACCGTTTTTGCAGATAAACGGCTTCAGATTGTGGAAAAAGTGGTCGAAAATTGGATTTTCTAGACTGAGTTTCATTCGATCTAACCGCGGCGCCCATTTACCCGAAATTTTATTCAGAGGTCAAACACTAAATGGCAAACAAGT
>NW_007517697.1:0-238 GCF_000475195.1 Diaphorina citri
TTTGTCTTTACATATGATTGTGACATAATTTCTTATTGCTCCTCTCTTTATGCCTATGAAATCATCACCATAAACTCTACAGTTTTCTTTCTTCTTTGGTTCTACAGTTCTCTTTCTTTGGGTTTCTTCTGAAGTGTGACTGTGTCAGAGTCTCTATTCTATCTAATTCTTCCATAATGGTGTCATAGATATGATTTGCTCTACTATTGTCTTGTAGGAATGCGGTAGCTCGCACATG
>NW_007517698.1:0-238 GCF_000475195.1 Diaphorina citri
TACTGGAATATACATAAACATGCTCAATAATTTGATCACTGACTGAGTGATTGCATCATACAATGAAAACGGATTATCTTATCCTCGTAAAAGGTCTTTGTCTTTATATCTCTCAATTCATTTGCAGGTGTTTTTAAAGATCAGATAATCGGATGTGACGGTGTAATCAGATATGAGCCAAAGTAAATTATGCTATTACATGTTGCTTATGGAAATAAAGAAACAGAAGGAAATACAA
>NW_007517699.1:0-238 GCF_000475195.1 Diaphorina citri
AAGAAATTGTGTTTTGGACAGACGACGATTTGAATTTATTTTCCTTCTCTTGTGTTTTTTATTAGTTTTAATGTCCTCTCAATGAAATTGAGATAAGTTCTATAGAGTTGAATTAAATATTCAAAAACACATTTTGTTTAGTAAAAATAATGTTGCAAAAACAACTCAAGTTATGTGTAGTTTATTAGTTATTTTTATTAGATGTTTACTCACTTGTTTTCGTGCAAAGTTTCACGTT
>NW_007517700.1:0-238 GCF_000475195.1 Diaphorina citri
CATTTTGACTTTGCCATAATCTAAACAATATTAATTAATTTTACGAATAATAATTGTGGGTAATGATTAGCCCAGCTAGTAGGTAGTTCCAAATCATAATTCTCATAATAAATTTACCTTGAATAGATAATTATCTACCTACCTATCCAGTTAGACATCCGTTTAGGTTAGAGTATTCTAGAGAATCTAGAGCTTTCCAATATTGGCGATAAATTAACTCTCATTCAAACACACTCAG
>NW_007517701.1:0-238 GCF_000475195.1 Diaphorina citri
TCAACTACAGAACTGTTGTTGTTTTTATGTTTATAAAATTCAGGTTAAAAAATGCTCAAAACATTGAGCAAAAAGGTCCAAGAGAAACCCATTTATTTAGTTGTTCTCATGAGGTATGGGTGCAATAATTTTCATTTTTGGTCTATTTTGGGTCTCAAGCTCTCAAGCTGCCAAAAAGGGCATAGTCAAAACTGAGCACAAGGACTCTCAGAAGAAACCATGTTCATATTATAACTCT
>NW_007517702.1:0-238 GCF_000475195.1 Diaphorina citri
TCACCTCTCTCTCTCTCTCTCTCTCTCTCTCTCTCTCTCTCTCTCTCTCTCTCTCTCTCTCGTGACTCTCGTTCTTTCTTTCTCTCTTTCTCTCTCTCCCCCTCTCTCCCTCCCTTTCTCTACTTCTTTTACCCCTCTTTCTCTTTATGGTCTTTACTCTCTTTCTATACCCTCAATTTCTCTCTCTACTCCATCTCTATCTTTCCTCCTCCTCCTCCTCCTCCTCTCTCTCTCTCTC
>NW_007517703.1:0-238 GCF_000475195.1 Diaphorina citri
TATTACGGTATTTTTCACTCGGAAATGTTCGGAACTTACCAAAACTTACCCAATGATGTTATTATGGTATTTTTCACTGGGAAATGTTCGGAACTTACCAAAACTTATCCCATGATGTTATTACGGTTTTAATTTAATTTTAAAGCATTGCACGAAACCATACCAAATGATGTTACTATGCCTATTGTCTTTGTACTTTGTTGCGCTACGCTCATACGTCATATTATGCTAAGTTTCT
>NW_007517704.1:0-238 GCF_000475195.1 Diaphorina citri
AATCTCACAAATAATATTGCAGTCCAAATTAGTATGAACAGAGTGGTTGATTCTATTTTCCAACAAGTAACAAGCGTTTGTTATGAAATAACTTAGGTACTATACGAGTTAAACTCATGAAATATCGAATCAAGTAGGTAAGTTTTGTGATGTATCAGTACAATTTATTATGCAAAACTCGAGTATATTTTGTATACAGAGCTAATTTTATTCGAGAAAAAAGTTATCTGGACATTTA
>NW_007517705.1:0-238 GCF_000475195.1 Diaphorina citri
GGTTGCAATTAAATATCATCTTGAGAATTAATTCGGGGTAGCACCCGAAATACGCGTAAAGATAAAATATATTACATTAAATTTGTAAAACTAAAAGTCAAGAGTTTTTTTTATTTATTAAGTTATTGAAAGTTTTACCAAGTATTATTTTGGTCTTACCTATTAGGGTAAGTGTACCATTTATTCGCCCACCTAAGGGTTTTTCCAGACAAAAACACTTATATCTCTGGTCCTAATT
>NW_007517706.1:0-238 GCF_000475195.1 Diaphorina citri
TTGAGTAGCTATGAGCCGGCCAACAACTCTAAAACATATCGAGACATGTGAGTTATTAATATTCTCATCTGGTGGAACAGGAATTGGTTTAATTTTTCATTTTATTTCAAAGTTTTACACCTTTGGAGTGTTTTGACCAGGTGAATTTTGGCTTCAAATGTTCAAATTGTCAAAGACCCATCTGTGCCCAAATTCCGTTAAGCACTGATACTACTCGTAAGGGGGAACATATACTTAC
>NW_007517707.1:0-238 GCF_000475195.1 Diaphorina citri
ATTTGGATTTGTTTTATTTTTTAGCGATGTTCGAAAAATTCCTGGTTCTGATAAAGTTCTATCTGATGGAATTTTCGATTTGAGCCTCGCTTCTGAACGTATTTCTTTACTTTCACACGAGAAAGAACTTGTTGTTTTGAAACAAACAAACAATTAATTCATTGCTTCAAATGAAACTGCCTACCCCAATTGCAAAGTTTCAAAACTTTCAGAACGAATATGCCTCAGAGAGAAACAT
>NW_007517708.1:0-238 GCF_000475195.1 Diaphorina citri
CCCTGTCAACGCTCACAATGTGTTAACTTGATATAGAGCTCTTATCCTGGCTATATCAGGATGTGAAGCTTACGAGCTGAAAAGGAAAGGACAACTTGAGACACAAGGTGAAGTGGGAGGTGGGAATGCCTAAGTGTTGAGAGAGGTGCAAGGATATGCCAGGCTCACAAAAGATGGCGGGTTTTGTTTGAAATTTCAGAACTGTCAGGAGCTGTTTTAAATGCTAACCGGATTTTGG
>NW_007517709.1:0-238 GCF_000475195.1 Diaphorina citri
GTTCTCGTACATGGCCAGTGGTTCTAGTTGTTTCCACCAGGTCAAATATTCCCTTGGTCCGGTAATAGTTTCGAAAGCTCTTCCTTTGTATAAGAACTCAGTAAAACTGTCACATCCACTAAGAGGTTTACCATAAGGTAGTACGATTTTTACTCCAGAGTAATTTTTGAAAAGCCCCAGAATAAAAGAATTTAGTTAGTTTGAACCTAATAATCTTACAAACAATTCGTTCTTTCAG
>NW_007517710.1:0-238 GCF_000475195.1 Diaphorina citri
ATCGAAGAAAAAAGACAGGATAGGAGAAAGCCAGCCGTTCCGAGAACGAACCTTATCTGTAATGAGGCAAAACTCTGGGATCTGGACTTCATTTCACGAAAGTAGGTACCTAGGTGTGAAATTTTTGGAATAATAAAAGTTACAAGTGTAAAAGTTGCATTGATAATATGATAATTATAATTTACTTATGGTAGCTAGAAACAATAAATTTATTAAGTTATGAAATAGCTAACTACAA
>NW_007517711.1:0-238 GCF_000475195.1 Diaphorina citri
TACTAACTTCCCTAATTTTTTTGCGCACTACTTTTCTTCTCCTTTTGACAGTTTCTTTTTCCTTTGTACTTTCACTTTCTTTCTCTTTATCATTGTTTTCTGTTGGTTCCTTTTCTGCTTCCTTGTCCTTCATTACTTCATTCTCTTCACCAGTTTTATTCTTGCTCTCCTTTTCTTTTTCGGGATTCTCAGTTTCATTAGGTTTTTCTGCAGTGTCTACACTTTCCTTTTCAGCACT
>NW_007517712.1:0-238 GCF_000475195.1 Diaphorina citri
CTGTTAAAACTACCGCTAACTTTTAATCTAATGTCTAAAAAAATCTGGTGTGCACATCACACGACTTTCCTTGTCCTACTTGATTCCCCCTCCTTTTTTTACGATATGATAAGTTGAGTCAGAAAAGAGGTCGAAATACAGGAAACTAACTGCCAATATGCTGTTAAAACTACCGCTAACTTTTAATCTAATGTCTAAAAAAATCTGGTGTGCACATCACACGACTTTCCTTGTCCTA
>NW_007517713.1:0-238 GCF_000475195.1 Diaphorina citri
TGCCTGGCTTGGGTTTTGAAATCATTGACACATGCGGTTTTGTTAAGACCTCAGGCCTTATCGGGCTCAAAATAGAAATCATATAATATACAATATAATCACGCTTTGGTTACTCAACCTTGCCATATTTGAAAATTGAAGTACATTTTTGAGTGTGACGAAAAAAAAAAGATAAGTAGATCTTTATTTTCTATTCAGATGCTTCGTGGTTTTCCGAAGGTTAGACGAGTCTGGCTGG
>NW_007517714.1:0-238 GCF_000475195.1 Diaphorina citri
TAAATGAATTTTTCAACTGTGTTGAGCATATTTAAATGCTTGTCACAAATATCGATCCCCGATTATTACACCTAGATACATTTTATGACTTGACTTGGACTCGAACCAACAACCTCCAGATCCAAAGTCCAACGTGTTAAAAACTGCACCACTGAGGTTGGTATCATAAGGAAAATACCCTTTTAACCCCTTTTTTGGGGTTTGAAAGTTGGTTTCTGTCAGCTGGTTCCTTAAAAAA
>NW_007517715.1:0-238 GCF_000475195.1 Diaphorina citri
ATTGACAACTTCGAGCTCCGCCCTCGGTTTGACTTGGCAAACTTTTCGTATAGGTAACTCACTGAAATTTGACAAACATTAGAAACACAGAAAAAAGAAAGTAAAAACTAGGGCGTCGGAACCTCGGAAATTGAGTGACTGGGTCCCGGAACTCTAATACTGAACCCTATATGGGGAAGATCGACACTAAAATGTAGTATTTAAACAACCTAAAAGGGGAAATCAGCCAATAATTTAT
>NW_007517716.1:0-238 GCF_000475195.1 Diaphorina citri
CCCTCCCCCCCTAGGGAGGCCAATTACAGATCAGCTTCCAATAGGAAAATACACGGGTTTTGCTACATTGATTTCCAGATTTTTCAGACTTTCCTCTCCACCTTCATCTTCTTATTCTTCTGATGATTCTCTTCCTCCTCCTCCTCCTCCTCCTCCTCCTTCTTCTTCTTCTTCTTCTTCTTCTTCCTCTTTCTCCTCATCCTTTTTCTCTGTATTCCTCTGCTTCTTCTTTCTCTTT
>NW_007517718.1:0-238 GCF_000475195.1 Diaphorina citri
CTCGAACGAGGTATCACGAGAATTGGCGAAGTTTTTGTCCGTAAGCTGCAGAAAAAAAGACATAAAATGGAAAAAAAAACACACAAGACGAGACAAATAAACATGGCTAGACAGAGACTAGAGACTATCATTTCGGTTGTAAAAATCGACTGCGGCGCTGAAAATTTCAATTCCGATTAGATTGTAGACTAAAATTTCGTCTACGGCGCTTAACATTTGCGGTTCGACCGAGATGCAT
>NW_007517719.1:0-238 GCF_000475195.1 Diaphorina citri
AGAACTGGTAAGTCCTATTTCATTTTATTATTTAAAGGACTTTAAAAGACTGGGGGACTTTAAACAGGGAGTAGACTAACCTAGTCTGGCTGGGGGACTTTAAATACGGAGTATATCAGCCTGAATTTCCCTTGCTAAAGAAATAGCAAGGGTTGAGTGCAAAGGGCATCCACTCGAAAAATTTTGTAGCCAAATCCAAATGTCAGCCCAAAGCAATCACCCCAGTTAGGGCTGATTA
>NW_007517720.1:0-238 GCF_000475195.1 Diaphorina citri
ATACCTTCCCCTTTTAAATATTCTCTAACCATTGCTCATGTGACATGTTTGGCAACAATGTCTATTTTTTTGCTGTCACATTGATCTGGACACAACATAGTAATGCTGTAATAACCACAAAAGTTGTGAAAATGGCTCTCTCCTTGGCCAAAAAGAATTCATGACATAATGCATGATTTTTCTTGGCGATCTGCAGCACAACTCGACCCATATATGAAAGGTTGGGGAATAATATGCA
>NW_007517721.1:0-238 GCF_000475195.1 Diaphorina citri
GACCGCATGATTTGTAAATTTTGCTTACACTGCCCGATCAAATGATTAGGCATACTCTCTTGAGTGGTGCCACTAATTATTTTAGTTATAACTAACACTGAAAAAAATAGAAAAATCAAAAAACAAGGTGGGTCGCTAACGACCCCGTGGGAATAAATGGGTTAAATTCATTTGAATTGTTGTTGCATATATTGATGATGTTTGATTCCTCTTCTTCTTCAAATGGAAATGGTTTTCA
>NW_007517722.1:0-238 GCF_000475195.1 Diaphorina citri
TGATCAATCATTTCGACTGGAAAAGATCAACAGGATGGCGTTATAAGTTATTTTAGGGTGATGTGGTCACAAAAGAAAAAATGAATTAACGGTGATAATTGCACACCTTTCTTCAAGAGATGGGGCAGAACAATCGGCAAAAGATTGTAAAAAGATTGATTGTGTGTTTTGGGTTATTTTATAGAGGAACTTTGCACCTTGGCAAAATACCCGAGTTTATTATTCCGATGTTCTAAGA
>NW_007517723.1:0-238 GCF_000475195.1 Diaphorina citri
TCATGACAGTAAAAAACGAGACAAGACTCTACTGAACTTCAACCAACAAACACCATTTCAATTAGCATTGAACAGGATAGAGAGAAAACTAATAGACAAATTCAAAAGTCATATTGACTCTAAATTAGATAGTTGTAATGCAAATGTTGATAAATTGGTCATAGGAGATATATCTGAACAGATTAAAAACATTGCCGCCGAAAATGTTAGAAAATATTTGAGAACTCACTCCAAAGAC
>NW_007517724.1:0-238 GCF_000475195.1 Diaphorina citri
TTTTCCGATCTCGTCTGTGTACTCTAATATGTGCAGTAGACGGTATTTAAGAAAGGCATGACATCATGACAAGAAAGATATTCAAGCCCTGCCATTGCATATTCTAGAGTACCTTGTCCAACATGTGATCTAAAATGTAAATTGTATTAACAGAGTTCCGCCGATCTGCTCCAATAAAAAATCCTCCATAAATAATGCAAATAGTTGATCTGGTTCATTGACTGCAAGCCCATCATCA
>NW_007517725.1:0-238 GCF_000475195.1 Diaphorina citri
GAACTTACAAAACTGTACCTAGCCTCGATTTCCGTTAAGGTAAAAAAATCACTATTTTTGAGCGCAAAGGACCCGCACTAGATATGATCACTCTTTCGTTGATTCTATCAGGTTAAAATGTTGGAAGAATAAAAAGAAAGGACTTAAAAAAGGACAAAATATTTTGGCTGATCAAAAATAGCAAAAAAGTAACCTCTGGGGACTTAGGTGCGTACTGCGATCAAGTTTTCTTCTAACA
>NW_007517726.1:0-238 GCF_000475195.1 Diaphorina citri
TACCTTTCCTTTTTGACCCCAATATAGATTTGTTATGAGTCTGATGTCAGCATTCGGAATTCCAATTCTTTTCAATATTTCAATAAGCTGTAGATGATTTACATTATCAAAGGCTTTTTCATAGTCTATGAATGCTAAGAAGATATCATTGTTTTTGTCGACATTCTTTTCAAGTATCACTCTCATAACAGTTATGGCATCTCGACACCCTTTACCAGCTCGGAATCCCATTTGTGTT
>NW_007517727.1:0-238 GCF_000475195.1 Diaphorina citri
CTTTCTCTCAGTAATCTCTCACGTAATTTGTTGTCAGAGATTCCATGAATAATCTTGTCCTTCAAATTTCTTTCTTCTGCAACACCAAATTCACATTCATGAGATTGAATTCTAATCCTTGTTAGGAAATCATCGAATGACTCATTTGGAGCCTGTACCATCTTCCAGAATACATAGGACGCTTGTGTCACATTCTTGTAATCTTCAAAATATTTATCAAAAGATTTGATAATGTCCT
>NW_007517728.1:0-238 GCF_000475195.1 Diaphorina citri
TGAACACCCAGTACCTGGCTTCAACTTTCTATCCTCTCTCCTATACCTTACTCCAAGTTTACCTTCAAAAGATATGTACCCTCAAAGCTTTCCGTGTAATGTTTATAAACCTATGTAAACGCTACCTTCTATACCTAGATTACCAGTTATAACCCTTATCTTAAAGAGAGAGAGAGAGAGAGAGAGAGAGAGAGAGAGAGAGAGAGAGAGAGAGAGAGAGAGAGAGAGAGAGAGAGAG
>NW_007517729.1:0-238 GCF_000475195.1 Diaphorina citri
CACCGAAGCGAATACAATAGTCCGTCCACTATACCTTTTATTATTAGTAATAATAAAGGAAGGACGGACTAAAAACGGTAAAAATAAAGTTAATACATAGGATGTCTAATATAAACCTAACAAATTTATGTGAGTAGCAAATAAGACCTCATATCGTTGACTGGAATAAATTATTTATTTAATTAAAATAGCAAAAATCCCATATGATAAATTTTCATGTTCTCTGGCTTTCTCTCAA
>NW_007517730.1:0-238 GCF_000475195.1 Diaphorina citri
TTTCAAGAGCGGAATAATAAGTGCTTCGCCCCAAGATTTGGGAAATATTCCATAGCGCCATATCAGGTTATAAAAGATCAGCAGTTTTTTTAAGGCTTCCACAGGTAAGTGTTTAAGGAATACAAAAGAAATGCCGTCAGACCCGGCGGCTTTAGACACGCAAGTACTCAGAGCAGAGGACAGTTCAGGGTAAGTAAGAGGGCTGTTATAATCTTGATTGGAACTGAAGTCAAAGACA
>NW_007517731.1:0-238 GCF_000475195.1 Diaphorina citri
TAGGGCCATAGGGTAAGTCGGGGTAAAATGGAACTCAAATGGGAATAGGATCTGAAATCGATACTCCAGGGCATCTAACCCTTTGGGACGAGAATAACGACCTTGCTAAAGTTCCATGATAAACATTTCATTGTACTATTGGGCAGAGGGGAGATTTATTGCAATCATGCAACTTGAGGTAGAAACGTGAGCTAACGTGACGTGATAGTACTGTGTTTCTACCTTTAAAAAATGCATA
>NW_007517732.1:0-238 GCF_000475195.1 Diaphorina citri
CCATTGTCCTCATCAGGCATCTCGAACTCCAAGCACAGAGCAGAAAAAACTTCGGCCCCCCGGGAATCGAACCCGGGACCTCTGGAGTGTAAGCCTAGTGATCCACTGGGCCACGGAGGCTTTCCGATTTTGAAAATTCGGACAAATTCCTAAGTAATCTCTTGTTACTCGTTACCCTTTATTGGCAAATCGTACAAAGCTCTCTTGTACGATTTTGTTTACGATCGGCGAGGGAGCA
>NW_007517733.1:0-238 GCF_000475195.1 Diaphorina citri
TGTTTACAAAGGTCATTAAGAAAGAGATTTGTATTAGAAGTAACGCAAACGGCAAGTTACTATGACAGGGTGTGTCCTCTTCCATTGGAAATGATTCGTGTAAATAGCTCTTGAGACTTTCAACTATTTTCTACATCAGTAAAAACTGCACATCCACCAAACCCTACATCAGTAAAACGTGTTTATCAAATGAAATTCTTGTAAGGGGAAAACGGACACATCCACTGATTCCTAAATC
>NW_007517734.1:0-238 GCF_000475195.1 Diaphorina citri
AAAAAAAAAAAACATTGTTAAGGAGTTACAAAGATAAATAACTTAATGATAATGGGGACTTGTCCTATTTTTTTTTTTTCTTTTTTTCTTCTTCTTCTTCTTCTTCTTTATTTTTTTTACAATTATTTATCTAACTGCAAAAATTTGCACAAGAGAGCGACAAAACGATTAGCAAGTTAGCATTGAAATGCTGACTAATTACTGGATTTCTTTTCTCCCTCCCTCCCTCTCTCTCTCT
>NW_007517735.1:0-238 GCF_000475195.1 Diaphorina citri
CTTGAGGTATGGACTGAACAGGTGTTTACACGTTCAAACTGGGTTTGTGCAAACCGGGTTTGACGTAAAAATCTTTGAAAAGTTGAACTTTATTCCCAATATAAGGTTTAAGTCACCCATCCATTTATTGGCCTTGCTCGGCGTAGCTTAACATAGGTGACGCTATAACGACTGAAGTGTTATCTAAAACTTTCTCGCTTTGAGTTCATAGGTCGTCGCGACAAATTTCGAGATCAGA
>NW_007517736.1:0-238 GCF_000475195.1 Diaphorina citri
GAAGACAACTCCTGCTGAACTGGTGTATGGGCAACATCTCCTGCTACCAGGTGATATCTTCATGAAACCAACAATTAATTTGGATCCAGAGACTTTTCTATCCTGTCTCAGAAATATTATGCAGCGTTTGGTTCCTGTGGTTACTTCTCATCACTGCCAAACTGCCATACACCGCCGTTCTTACCTAATCAACTCAAAACATGCTCCCATGTGTTTTTGAGAAAGGATGCAGTACGTC
>NW_007517737.1:0-238 GCF_000475195.1 Diaphorina citri
TTAAATAGTTTCATTGGTCCAGGGGACTGGGGGATCAATTGATGACATTCACAGTATGTACATATATCGTTTCAGCCTTCGTAATAATAAAGTCCAATTAATTTATGTTTGATATTGACATGGAGCTAGGAAAAAGGTGGAATGTAAGGACTAAAATTACTTGATGAGATCTCGTACTTTAAAAGGTAGACGTCACGTGATAGTAGTTTGGCTGTCCTGAACGAAATTACCTACAATA
>NW_007517738.1:0-238 GCF_000475195.1 Diaphorina citri
AGCTAACCCCGCTGACACCGAAGGTGTTCTCTACCACCTAACCAACACAAAGAAAAACCTACCACCTAAAGCCAGCATGGGACTTTTCAGTCTAATACTGGAAGTACAAACAAGGCATATTCTATTCTATTATATCTGTCTCTCTCTCTCTCTTCGATTTGAACCAAGACAGAGATTAGGAATTTTTTGGGTACCCCCTGTAGGTATATGGAAAAGGATGATGAGAAGGCATGGAGGG
>NW_007517739.1:0-238 GCF_000475195.1 Diaphorina citri
GGCATTAGAAAGGTTAGATACTGTCCTAAAGGTGTTGACCGATGCTGGTTTTTCCCTAAACCTCAAAAAGTGCCGTTTGGTGGTGAAACGGATCACATATTTAGGTTACGAGATAGAAAATGGAGAAATACGCCCAAATTCCAAGAAAATTGACTCTCTTACTAAATTGCCCCCACCAGGTACAATTCGCTCATTACGACAATTCCTCGGTTTAGCATCGTATTTTAGGCAATTCATC
>NW_007517740.1:0-238 GCF_000475195.1 Diaphorina citri
AACTTTTTTTCTGAATCTATAAATATCTCAAAAACGGTCAGGATAATGGAGTAATTTCAGTTCTAAGAAACCTCTTCTAAGTTTGAAAAGTGGTCGAATCGAAGCGAGGTTTTTGAAGATTGAAGAATGTTTGTCTTTGTTTGTTATGTTTACATTACAGTTTTATCATTTTTATGTCTGTGATAACATAAAGTTTTTTTTTGGTACCTACCTAATAAAGATTAATTTCCACTTTTCT
>NW_007517741.1:0-238 GCF_000475195.1 Diaphorina citri
CCAAATCGGACTTTTGTTACCTACAATACCTATCTATCGCTATGCTCATCTTTAAATTTAATTGAAATAAAACCCAATTATCTATGAAAATCGGTTCACAATGTTCTCATAAAAATTTATGTAAAAATATATTGTAACCAAGAGTATGAAACTTTTTTCTGTATATATTTACAGAATGGTAGCTTACAGAACTTGATAAAAGCTCGACACCCTTTTTAGCCCGTCCTTCCTTTATTAT
>NW_007517742.1:0-238 GCF_000475195.1 Diaphorina citri
ATACTATCCGTTTAGGTCCGGTTCCAGTCACAGTATATACGTTAAATGAACGGTGAAATATTTTACAGACAACTAAGTATAGCTGGTTTAGACTAGACCAAGCAAGTAGGCAGTCCAGTTACTGGCCTTGTGTAGTCCAGGCGTGAGAGCAGCAGATGTGAATTTGTGAATACGCCCATTTTATTTACTCGCAAAACGTGTGAGAATATTTTGACTGGAATGCGACCTAATTATCTGT
>NW_007517743.1:0-238 GCF_000475195.1 Diaphorina citri
TGAACATCACACGAATTTCTATTACACATTTTTTTCATGGTTAGAAAAATTTCAAAGACTACCCATTATTATGTTAAGGCGGTCTCTTTTTGATCCCTTGTGTGCCACGTCCATTTTTGTTTAGGACTATTGGACTGAGAGACTACCCATATAAATATCCTATGCCAGCCTAGTTAGCTTGGTTGGTAGTGCGTCTGCCTTGTAAGCGCTAGGCCGCGGGTTCGATTCCCGCCCGGGG
>NW_007517744.1:0-238 GCF_000475195.1 Diaphorina citri
CCAAGTCCTCACCCCGACAGTTTGGAAATGAAAAGGAAATCTCAAACCATCAAGCCTTCTACAGCGTCCTCGAGAAATATCACCGATGATGAGAGTGAAGGCAACTCAGATGCAGACCGGCATAAACTGGATCAGGTGAAAAGAACTTTCTTCCCTTACGTACACTAGTAGCTATTTACCTGAGGAACACTAGTACTTATTTATATTGCTTATATAAAACCAACGAATGAATCCCTTT
>NW_007517745.1:0-238 GCF_000475195.1 Diaphorina citri
TAATCTTTGACCAGAGTTTTGGTGTTTGGTTAATCTTTGACCAGTGTCTTAGAATTGTGCTACCTCGTTTACAGGACCGACGGTTTTTACCATATGCGTGAGCTGAAGAAGTGAGAGCTCAGAGCTGAGTAGATGAAATTATGTTCATGAGTGGATTGGAAGTGGATTGACTTGAAAGTAGATGTACTCGTACCTAGTAGATGCAGATTTCCAAGATTTGCATTTTTTTAGAGTAATC
>NW_007517746.1:0-238 GCF_000475195.1 Diaphorina citri
TGGGCAGATCTTAATGGAGTGACCTTCTAAACCACAAGAATAGCATTTGAGGGAGTCGATGGTCAAATAGATTGTGTTGAGTTCAGAGCCGAGAGAGACTTGAATGGAATTAGGGATGGCGTCTTTATTATCCACAAAAACTTGGCGTTTGTAAGTGTAAATGTGACGTAGTCTTTCATCTCGAAGACCAGTATTGACGTACGTGATGGGGGAGATTGGACGCCCATATTTTGAGATA
>NW_007517747.1:0-238 GCF_000475195.1 Diaphorina citri
AGTTAACCATTACTACAGATATTTATTGAAATTTTACCCTGAATTAGGCTAAACATTTGTGACAAAATTGAAACTTATATGACCAGGGGTCAGCTATTGTATTTCAATTCGCTGTTTCATCCAGAAAAATGAGGAAACAACAACTTACTGGAATCCCCCAATGTCCGGTGTTTCACTGTCTGTGTATTGTTTGTTTTGGATTCTGTTTCGAAAATAAACACTGGTCACTTGTTGGGTC
>NW_007517748.1:0-238 GCF_000475195.1 Diaphorina citri
TCAACTCCTCATATAAACATGACTAATAACATAATTGCCCGTAGATCACATGTTCGCAGTAAGTGATGCAAATTTATTGATTTGAAAGTCCGTCCATATCCGATTAATTGATTGGCATTTTTGCTCGAATCTTTTGCAAGGTTGCCACTTTCAGTTTCGGTGCATCACTTTCACCGGTTGAAAGTTGTGTGACAAACATTAAAGAGTTTTACTAACTCTTTAACGTTTTACCGTAGAG
>NW_007517749.1:0-238 GCF_000475195.1 Diaphorina citri
AGCATAGGACATAGGGGAAATTGGTTACACTACCTCTCCTTAGTTGTACTTTACTTGTTTCTACTGTTTTTAGTAGTAGCTAAATAGAGTTTCCATTGACACTCTTTTCTAGATTCCTTCGTCAGCAACATTGGGTTGAGTGGAAGAACTCCTTGAGGAAAAACCTCTTAAGCCTGATTCACACTATAGTGCCAGTCAAGGTCCAGTCACGGTCCGGTAACGGTCCGATCAAAAGATT
>NW_007517750.1:0-238 GCF_000475195.1 Diaphorina citri
AAATGGAATCGTAGTATACAAAAATAGTAGTAGAAATGAAAGAATAGGTATCTTATATCACCATATGTGTCATGAATAGAGTAGTTAGTAGTACCTTTACAAGAATAGTAGTAAGAAAAAGAATAGGTACTGTAATAGCTGTGAGCACGCGACTCCGAGACTCACTGTCTGGGGTTCTAGGGTTCAAACCAGATGTGTTTCACGGTGCTATGATTTCACCCAAACACTATCACATGAA
>NW_007517751.1:0-238 GCF_000475195.1 Diaphorina citri
AACGAATATGTGTTGGACACAGCTTTGGACAGAATCCAGGTTGAATAGTCATAGTCACAAAATCAGTCACTATTTTCGGTAATGTGATGTATGTAAATGCAGTTTCTTTGTGTTATTATGTCACAAGTTTGGTGCTCACTGCAGCATTGTAGGATTTTCGCAATATCTCAATAATCCTAAAGTCCAATGTTTACCTACCATGCTGGCACCGGTCGCTATGCGCATTTATATGTCATAG
>NW_007517752.1:0-238 GCF_000475195.1 Diaphorina citri
ACTTGATGCTAAGGCTCCTTCAGTGTTACAACTGTTACGAGTATGCGAATGAAGTGTCCTGTTTGATTCAATTCGATTTACCCAGTTCTTCAAACAAAATAAAGTGTTTCCCAAATAGTCCAGGAAAATTAGACTTTTGATTCGGACAAATTAGTAACAAAGGTTTTTCTTCGCCAAAAGCTTCGTTATGTGGCCAACGCAAGGTAAACTCTTTAGCCTTGGCAAATGGAGTGTGGAT
>NW_007517753.1:0-238 GCF_000475195.1 Diaphorina citri
TATTGGCATATTATAGCAGACATGGTGAGATTGTTGTTGTCAGTGGAAAGGATGGCAGGAGTTGGGTAATTAAAAACAGAGAATTCTCACACGATGCCTTGCTGCATATGCAGCATCCTGGAGATTCCTCAATGTACTCACTTTGTTGAAAGGTATACTAAACATCTAAAGTTGATGTATTCAATATGATGTTGCTGAGGAGAAATGAAACTTTTATTAGAGACCCCGAGAAGTAATC
>NW_007517754.1:0-238 GCF_000475195.1 Diaphorina citri
GGCTAACACAACATTCGAAACTTTTGCGGTGGAAAAACGAAAACAAATGGGGCACAAATTGGATGGAACAATACAGTGGCGACGTGTCACCGATAGACGAGGGGAAGTACCAAGTACCTGTCGAACCCTATTCTGATCTTCAGCTAAAAGCACCTTCCAAGTAGGTGTTTTATTGTTCTCCATTACCTACAATATTATGGGAAAACTTTGAACTAGGTACATAGGTACATCTTTCTGA
>NW_007517755.1:0-238 GCF_000475195.1 Diaphorina citri
ACCGCCACACTTTCAAGGCATTGATTGGGATATCTCCTAATGCTGTGATAACTTTTGTCAGTGACTTGTACCCTGGGTTTCCTAGATATTACTTTTTTTTAATGTTAAATAAATAGACTCTTTACATACTCTAATAATGTACAATTTTATTTACATACAATTTAAGTCAAGCAAATTTTACAAATGACAAAATAAAACATGATATCTTAAATAAATATCTAAAATCTAAACACATTGT
>NW_007517756.1:0-238 GCF_000475195.1 Diaphorina citri
CTCTCTTTTTTTCTCTCTCTTTCTCTCTTTTGCTTCTTATTCTTCTTCTCCTTCTCCTTCTCTTTCTTCTTCTCCTTCTCCTTCTTCTTCTCCTTCTCCTTCTTCTTCTCCTTCTCCTTCTTCTTCTCCTTCTTCTTTTTCTCCTCCTTCTTCTTCTTGCTCTTCTTCTTCGTAGCTTCTGTGATATTCTTTTTTTTTTGTTTTCTCTCTTCCTTCCTCCCCTCTTGATTTATTTCTA
>NW_007517757.1:0-238 GCF_000475195.1 Diaphorina citri
AAAGGAAAAGCACAGGTCCTCATGATGGTTGTCTTCGGTTCGGGATGGGCCAAGTAATCTTGGCTAGGGCCCATCAACCAACCTCGGTGCAGCTTCGCCGCTACAACAACAACAACTACAACACCAACAACAACAACACCAACACCAACAACATAGATAGGAGTAATGTCAATGTTTTTTCACGCTCTTCCACTCAACCACAGTGAATATAACTTGTGTATACTAACCGATATACGTA
>NW_007517758.1:0-238 GCF_000475195.1 Diaphorina citri
ACCGGTGGGAATTTTCCCTTTCTCTCGTCATCTTACTACTACTCATCAAGTGTCTCGAGTAAATTTCGTGCATACCTAACGGTAATAGTAAACAAAACTTGAAACCATCATCACCTGGGGCGATATAGTTCGTGCGTTATTTATTGTTTTTCCCGAGGAACTGTCGCAAAATTATTTCTTGCACTTTCGCCATGTCGGATGTAAAAGCAGGTGATTGTAGCATGCAGAAACTATTCAC
>NW_007517759.1:0-238 GCF_000475195.1 Diaphorina citri
GTAAGCGGAAGGTCTTGGGTTCCAACTGGAATTTTCATCTTGTCATTCGGAGAACCACAGTCAAATAGCAGAGCTTACTACTGATGTAAAGTTACTCGTTAATGTCTTTCAAACAGTCTAAAATAGCATTGTTGTTATTAGTATAGAGAGCTCAATGGGGCTTTTTCTTACCAAATGTTTCCTCCGACAACTACTGTCCAGCCTCGTCTTCTCCTATTGACTCTTCTCTTGTTACTCG
>NW_007517760.1:0-238 GCF_000475195.1 Diaphorina citri
AACTTTTTCCTAAACAGGTAAGGTTCGTTCTCTCGGAACGGCTGGCTTTCTCCAATCTTGTCTTTTCCTTCTCGCTTCGATTTTGGGACTTGACAATTCCACTAATTTTTACTACTATTCTGCCAATGTTTACTACCATTCCGCCAATATTTCACTACTCTTCCGCCGCCAATACTCACGTTTCCACTGTCGTGTGGTGATGGGTTTATTCTTGGCGGCCAACAGGAGCAATCTGTCC
>NW_007517761.1:0-238 GCF_000475195.1 Diaphorina citri
TATTTATTTAAATGTTGATCAGATGTTCCTCAATAGTCCCCCACAAGGTGAATATTTGGTGCCTTCTGCTTGTGAGGATGTGAGGAGCAGGTTGCAGGCTTGTCTGGAGTTCAAAGTTTAAGTTCTTAATTTAAACTCGTACACAAGACCTTGTTTAGATTGCGGGGATTTATAGGTATCGGTATCTAGAAGTCGTAGAAGAAAAAGAAAAATTCATCAGTTGGTCCTCATTTTTCCT
>NW_007517762.1:0-238 GCF_000475195.1 Diaphorina citri
GATATCCTCGTCTGTGGACGACGCGACGTCAGCCGCTGCATTGTCCACAGTCGTCGATAAGGACACCTTGAAAAAAAAAAAATAATAATAAATGAATGTCTGGCTGGGGGACGTTCACAGAGAGCTGGATGACTTTAAACAGGGAGTATACCAGCCTGAATTTCCCTTGCTAAAGAAATACTTAGTAAAGATTGAGTACACTTGTAAAATTTGTAGTTAAAACCGAATGTCAACCCAA
>NW_007517763.1:0-238 GCF_000475195.1 Diaphorina citri
TTCTTAGTGGTATTCTGTGCGATTTATGCTTCATACGGCGGTTTTCAATTCATGGATGTCCGTCAGCAGCAAGTTGCCTGTCGGATCATTTATTATGACGTCATCTTCAGATGAATATACCTATGAACATGTTAGTATTTATTTAATTGTTATGTTTATGATTGTGATGTACTAACACTCGTACATTTCCTGTCGAAACAAACTTTCAAAGCTTCTGTGAATTTTTTAGACCTTTTTT
>NW_007517764.1:0-238 GCF_000475195.1 Diaphorina citri
TGGAAGGACATGGAAGGAGCCCAGATATTTTTTCTGGGCGTTCAAAGGGTAGGAAAGACAGCTATCTCACGGACACAGAGACACAATAGTAAGTAACTAAGTATCTAGATCGACAGTTACCAAATTTAAAGTCGTAAGATACACTAGGTACTCTTTTGTGTTTTCAGTGGAACAGTCAATGAGTCAGATCCCAACACCCATAGGTGTAGGGCTTTAAAGATTTTGTAGGTCCCATTGA
>NW_007517765.1:0-238 GCF_000475195.1 Diaphorina citri
ATAAAGGGTTAAAAGAGTAAAAAGAGTTTACCTCCAGTTGAGGATTTTGAAGCAAAGTTTCATGGTATGAGACATATGCATAATGAGAGTAGGTATGTATAATGACACTTCATGACAGTACCTATACCTATGACTGATATATCTGATATGATTAGGTACCTAAATTGTTGATTTGCAAGGTGCAAACACTGCATGATTCACATTCACGACAGCAACAACAAACAAGACCCATGCAGTT
>NW_007517766.1:0-238 GCF_000475195.1 Diaphorina citri
GTTCCATGACTCTAAGCCCACACAATAATGTTTTTGATTTTACTTATCCCAAAGAATGAACCTTTCAATTACCTAATGAATTTATTGACTGTCCCCTTCTTACTTATTTTCCCCTTCTCTCTTACAGTCTTGTAGAACCCTCTTGCTAGTTGAATAATTAAATACCTGATTGTCCACTCAATGAACACTCCAAATCAGACCCCCACCTCCAAGTCTGTTTCCCGTAATAAAACCAAAG